>NW_016158600.1:103199-121071 GCF_001687245.7 Rhagoletis zephyria
GACAACACCGAATTTGCTGCAGTTTGACCAAACAAAATTAGTTTGCTGTGAGAGTCGCCAAACTCGCTCTCTCCGAGTTTGCTGCAACAACAATTGCACGCAGTTTGCCAAACAAAATTTCTGCATAACACCGACCTTACATAAAAAAGTTTGTTAGAATAGAATTAAGTTTTTATGAAATCGAATCCCCAGAATGATTCCTATATGGCAATTCATGCTGGGAGTTTGTGTAGGAATGGTTGCTTTAGTACTGACGCGACCACAAGCACTTAATTATCGTGACGAAAGCCGCGGTGATACTCGTGGAAGATCTAGAGAAAGCTTTATTACGTTAGTATAAACATGTTTTGAAATTTGTTTTCACATTTCCAACCACTCTGAAGTGAATTTCTGATTATCACATTTTATTTATCGTTTTAGTAAGCCCGGAGATGTCTGCGTTATATGCGTGAAGGTTATGCAGATTGATAATATGACCAAGCTCCGTTGCGGACATGCGTTGCACGACGCCTGCTACAACAAGTGTAGATGTCATTCAAATAATTGCCCGGTTTGTGGAGAGCACATGTGAAATATATTCGTCATGGTCACTATTTCTGAAAATTTGTAATACTTTACTCGATCACAGAATTTGTTTTAAAGATAAGCATTGCTTTGAGTTGAGTAAAAGCTTAAACAGACGGCTGCGTTGATCGGGATCAACTGCGACTTAATCCGGATCAACTGCAGTTAATTCCCGAGTTGATCCGGATCAACGCTGCCGTCTGTTTAAGCTCTAAGTTTACGACAATTAATCCTCAAATAAAAATTAAATTCACTATGTAGTAGACTGAATTTATACATATCTAGATTTATTGGAATCCTAATACGATTTATGTATTGAAGTGATTACTTCAAATGGATTGATTGAATTGCAATTCTCTACTTTATGTGCATATTCCATTTTAGTAAAGGTTATCCATCCCTTCACAATTTGGCGTCTTAGGATTAATAAAAAAACATCGGCTTTTTAATTATTTTATTTCAAAAATGTTTTTAATGGACATTTATAACTTTCATTTTGTATGCAAAAAGCAATAAAGAAAATTTAATTAAAGTTTAATAAAATATAAAACAACAGACTTGTGGGTGTACATAAATATTATACATGTATTATATACTATATACAGTTTTGGCGTGGTGTTTTTAAGTAAAAGAGTTAAAAACAGGCAAAGCATTATTTTTCCAATTCCCATGCCAGCGCAATGATTGAAATTCATGCAAATTTTTCCGAAAACGCTCCTTTGTTTCTAGTAAACGCGGATTACTTGGGAAATTTTCAAACCAAAATATCAGTTGATCCGCCAGTTCCTTTTGATTTTCGAATATGAATCCATTTTGTCCGTGCGTCACCAATTCACCGAGGCTAAAAGAAAAATAGAAAACCACTTGAATTGCGTACGTCCAGGTAGGTAATATTTAATTTATTTTTTTAATGCTTAACACTTAACGCCAATCGGCTTTGTACTAATATAGCAAATTAAACATTGCAAGATAATTACAGTACAAGAACAATTCAATGTAATAAAACTAGTATAACAAATGCATTATCGTATAGCTGTGTGTGATATCTCAAGCAGGTAGTTGATCCGAAAAAATTTAATATTTTTTGTTGTTGTAGCGGCTAGGTAGTTACTTTTCGGCTTGTTGTTTTGAGTTGGCGGTTTATTCTGAGGCCTACAAATGAAACCGAAATGCTCAAGAATTTCAGGTGAAACAATGTGACCATTGATTACTTTTTAGGACAAGTCGGCAAATTGGCTTCTGCTCATGCGGCTACTATAGTTACATGGTTGCATCGAAGAGCTTAAAAATATTACATGTACTTGCAGAATTTGTGCTGAGGTACCTTTCTACATATATATTTTTTAGTCATCTGCATAGAAAACATTCAGACTTAAGTTTGTCACCGATGTAATTTATAAAAATATTAAACGTTCCCACGACAGTCGGGTCTACGTAACCGGAACGACCCAGATTTATATCTGACCAAGGGCTGTCACTCCAACAAACACTCCCAAAAAATTCTTTGGGCAATTTGTATGCTCTTACAACTACAATATGAACATATTCAAAAAGTTAAGGCTCAGATGTGATCCTTGCGGTACTCCAAAAGTAGAAATAACAAGTAAGAAAGTCTAAGTTCGGGCGGAGCCGAACATTAAATACCCGGCGCAAGTATTAAATATATGTTTTCCCCCTTTCCTAAAGCTACCGCTACATGATAAGCCGGGGTGTATAAATTTTAAGTAAATTAGCGTCCTTATTGCTTGGTAAACCACAAGGGGTATTCGTTATGCCTTATAAAAAATTTATTTAATACGTTGAATTCTTAATACTTGACTGAAATAGCTTCATTATGTTTAAACACGCTCATGCATACAAACCATGACAAATTTTTTAATCAAACCACGCAAAAGTAATTAAGAACACAAAAAATGTGCGTACTTACCATTTAAAATTATATGCGCATACCGGCAGGCCGCAGCCGAACATATCCACCACTTTCATAGGCAAGTCTAAACCACTGCTGCTCCAGTGTAAACACACGCCTAAATCGGCTGCCGCTAAAATTAATGGGTAATCTTCTACTTCCAACCATGGCGTAATTATAGAAACTTTCGACCATTTTAGCTTAGCAATTTGTGTTTCATACTCTTGCTTCTGTGGTCCCTTTCCGGTAATGATACACAATAGAGAAGGAAAGTTTTTTGGGCGCGCTGTAGCAGTGTTCTCATAATCTAAAGATGTTATGTGTATGTAGATATAGCAAGTAAAAAATGATTATCTAAAATACCCTCTAATGCTTTTAGAAGTATACTAAAGTCTTCATCTGGTGTCCAACTAGTGCTAGATACCACTATAGCCGCTCTTTGTGGTTTGTGTGAAACGTTTCCATTAATTAATTTTTGAGTAAGAGCTGTTGTTTCAATAACACCTGACTCCTTTAAATCCAAATAGCATTTTGGCAGAAACTGTGGATACACCTTGGATAATTTCATGAATAGCTCGTGTTTCTGTGCCAATTCAATGGGATGGAATTGTGTAGGGGGGCGGTCGTATAAGACAACAGCTGGACTATAGAGAAGAAAGTAAATAGAAATATGGATATGAATCAAGAATCTGCGTCGTGGATAGGAAAGCATGTAGTTTTTATGTAAATAAACTTTCTATGTTATATGTATGTTTAAAATAAAAGTTTACCCAATATTCCAATTTAGAATCAAATCCTGCTGCATAGCTTTGGTTACGCAAAAATTTGCATTTGCTTTGCTTCCAAACGAACGTTCAATCCATTTTGCTAAACGACAAAATCCACTCTTTTCTCCATTCACATTGCCTAAAGCTAATATGGTGTACGTGTAATTATGCCAGTCGATGACAAATTTTGTTCGAGTAAGCGCACAATAAAGGTAACAAACTATCAATGTAGGTACGCCTGGCGGGTTTTGTACAAGCAAACAATTTGGGCGACGTATTGAAACTAGCGCTATCAGCAAGCTCAAAGTCTGCCAGAATGTTTTGAATACAAGCTTTAATTTGGGTGTCAGATTTGTTACAGGCACTGGTGACAATTCATGTATTTTGCATTTGGGTGCATTAACTAACACATCCAACGGCTTTGTTTCTACATAGCCAACGATATCAACATTAAAATTTTCTTCGAGTAAACTAACAGCGTGATATTGCATGCGTGGACTGCGTCCAATGTCGCCCAATACTACAATACATGCATTTCGTCGACCAATTTGCGCTTCAGCCATTTCTTAAAATTATGCTTGATGTAGCATTTATTTTTGATATGCGATTGGTTTCTATTTTAGTTAATATGGAAAAAGGAATTCACAAATTTGCTTGCTAACAAAATGATCAATAAAAGCCAATTTGTTTAAATCACCAAGAAATGATGACAACAGATTTTTTCCTTTACTGTCATAAAACATCTGATTAGTTGCGTTCGACAAGTCAAAAATTTGTAATAGTTTTTTCCAAATTTTTTACTGGATGGCGTTCGATAACAGTTGCGTTCGAANCACCAAGAAATGATGACAACAGATTTTTTCCTTTACTGTCATAAAACATCGGATTAGTTGCGTTCGACAAGTCAAAAATTTGTAAAAGTTTTTTCCAAATTTTTACTGGATGGCGTTCGATAACGACAAAAAATTATCCAACACACAAAAATTGAGAGAGCAAGCGTTCATTTAGATGCAGGAGAAGCGTTCATTTTGTACTGGCAAAATTTTAGTCAGCAAAAATCATGGATAACTAGATATGAAACTCTTTTTCTCGTGAGAGCGCTGTCAAAGTGCGTATTTTTTATAACATTCTCCAGTAGAGCCGCTGTGACGTAAACATGTATGAGCATTTATAGAGAAATTTATGGAGAAACTTTTGATTAAACACAACGAACAAAAGTTGCAATATTTTTCATATCTATCTACAACTACTGTTTTGTAATGGCTGAATTTCTTTATTCATTCTGAACGTTTGGAATAAACTTTTTTGTTTACTTATTCTTTAGAACGTTCCTGATGATATGTTAACGTATATTTCAAAAGCATTCTGTTTATTCCGGCTGTGAAATGGGATTATCCGGAATGTATAAAGAAACGCAGCCAATAATATTAAAAAATGCGGAAAGAAGAAATCCACTGAATTCAATGTGATGCATTTTCCACACATCTAGTGGTAGCTCACAACTTCGCGTGTCAGCTGTTTATCTGCCCAGGGATTGGCAGTGCTGCCAAGTACGAAAACGAGTTCCTGGGCGCGCTCTCAGAAAAGGGGAGAGAGTTTCATATCTAGTTATCCATGGCAAAAATTATCCAACACGAAAATATATTATCACAAAACATATGGTTGCAATTTTTGTAAACAAACAAAATTGCATTTCTCGAGTTTTGCTTTCTCTTCTCTTGGGGAGAGAATTTTCGCTTACTCTCTTGATTTCGATTGTTGGCTGGCATGAACCAAAAATAATGTGGAAATGTGTCTTTCGTTCATGGTTGGCTGGTGTTGGCTGTTATCGAACGCAACTAATATTAGAGGTGGAGAAAACATCGTGGCACTATCACTGCATCGATGTTTTTGCATTTTTGCTTTAAAACTTCGATAGTAGCAACATCGATGTTTCTCTATCTCTACTGATTATTCCAACCAATCTGCAGGTATATTTTTTTACTCATAAATTTGCAACCAAACAAAAAATATGAAATCTTAAAACAAGAGGATTTTAATAATCAAAATAACCGCAAGATTTATATTTAATGTAGAAGTAAGAAAAAAGATCATTCCCTATTATTTATTATTATTATTTTTTTTAATTTGACCAAATATACCGAGCTCCAATCTTTTTTAACCGACTTCCAAAAAAGGAGGAGGTTATCAGTTCGTCGGAATATTTTTTTTTATGTATGTTACCGTCAACCGATTGCGATAATTCTTTTTGCATCGGAAAGGTAGTGTCTCAGAGGTGGTCCCATACCAATCTGGTTTAGATCCGATCACTGGATCATGAAATATATATATATATATTTTTTTTTTTTATATGAGAATTGGAGTTGGTTTTTTTTGCTAAAATTACTTATTTTATTTATTTATATTTTATATGTACGTATGTCCAAAAACAAGCAAAAAACTCTGCGTTAAAATCTTTAAAAAAATATGTATGATTACTACATAAATTTCATAAATTAGGTACTACAAAATCAACACAGACAACGCAACAATTTCTTATAAAATTAATTAAATATACGATGTTTAGATTACCATAGAAATTTTTTATACATTTTTTATATTAATAATAATAATAGATTGGCGCTTACACATATGTTAGTGTTTGGCCGAGCTTCTCCTCCGACTTGTGGTGTGCGCCTTGATGTTTTCACACATTTTTTATATTAACATGATTTAATGTTATTATTATTAAACTAAATTATTCATAATTCGTTTATTTGCTATTTTTCAGACAGGTGGTGTACAAATAAATGCAGCACCACATTACTAACACGGTGACCCTGTCTGAAGTGCCCCCATCAGCGTTGCCACTTTCGAAATTATTACCAAAATTTGTAGAAAAAAATTAGGGTTGATAACTTTTTTTTTTATTTTGGTTGATTTTTGTTAAAGTATTTTGTTTGAAAAACAATAAAAAACTTCCCGCTCCCGCTTAATTTTCGGTAGTTATTTTTATATTATCAATTTCCAATAAAAAGTATAGTCGACTTTATTGAATTAAGTTTCGAAATTATGGAGTTTCGTTGTTGCTTTTAATTTCATCTCTTTCGCTTTTGGTTGAAGGAAACAAGTGGATGGTAAGTATTTTTTTTGTCATTGGCAACCCTGACGCACATATTTTTAAGGGACGGAGCAATTAAAGCTAAAATAGTATTTATTTAATTAATATATATATAAATACATATATGTATCAATATATAATTTCAACTATTACCAAAACTTGATTTTACATTTCCTTTCAGTCTTTTAAAAACGAAAATTGCTTAAAATAGAAATAAAACACAAAAGTAATACCAATACAGTGGCACCACTGAATTTGTTTTTTCGTTTTAACAAGCGATAATTTGTAGAAAAATTATCAAAACTCCACACTAGAAAGTGCGTATGAAAAAAAAATATAAATATAAAAATCGAACTAAATTTGGGGCAATATAAGCGAAAGAGAACAATTACGTTAAAATACATACATACATACATAAGAGAGACAAAGAAACGCAGATTAAAATACAAAACGCTACATTTTGATTTTCTTAGTTTTGTGTCTGCATAAAATTATTTTATCATGACGGGCAGGCGAAAGCGTGGACGCCCACGTCGCGGTGAAGGACCAGCACTTGATGATCTTGATGTAATGCTTGCACGTGAATTCCAGCAACGACCAGCCTTCTATGACCGGACACATCCCCAATATAGAAACAGAGATTATCTGGACGGCATGTGGATGGACATGGCCGAGAGTGTGGGGCAAAATGGTGAGTTACTTGCCCTGAATGCGTTTGATTCATATGCATACATATCTATATACGTAAATTATTTTTATGATAGAGAAAATATTTACAAATGCAATTAGTTAAAAAAAATGCGAGTTACTGCGATATAAAGCCTTTAATGAAACGTAGCCTTTTAAACAATAGTATTTATTAATTTCAACAGTTGCTATTGTAAAAAATCGTATGGTGCAGCTACGAAATCGTTATAATCTGGAGAAACGAAGAGTGGAAATGTTGCAAGATCAATACAACGACCCAAGTATCACATCCCAATGGCCAATGTATAACTATTTGACATATTTAGGCGGTCACATAAAAGCCCGTCGGTCGTTTACGAAAGAAGTAGTTGTAAGACCGAAATCAGCGCCGTTCTCAAATTCAAGGTGAGCATTTAAATGTTGTATTTATTTGTACGGCTTTAAATAATTCAAAACATAAGACCTGTGCGCTTTGCATATTGCAGTGATTCTGATGGCTGTGATGAATCAAATCAATATCCACCGTAAGCTACCTAGTACATATTCATCTAGGAACAAAACATAAAATTTATCTATATTTTATCTAAATTTGTAGATGCCCGCCAGTTGCTGCCGCGGCACCAGAGAGACAGCTAGCTTCGGATTTGCCTAACAATTCTAACCAACAAAATCGAAATATCAACTATAATGAAATGCAACCAACAACTCCTGACAAAGAAGAAGATCTCAACTTTAATCCCAATCCAAACTTTTGCAAATTCAGAGCATTTGGGCAGTTTTTAACTTCATCATTGATAGAAATGAACCAATGCGATGCATTGCATTTGGTTGAAAAGTTCACCACCGACCTGGTAAAGTCATTGTTACTTGAAACACACAATAAGACGTCTGTGGAAGGCGTTGTAAATGGACATATGTAAATTAAAAAAAAAAATCATTTATTAATGTTTATATGTGGGTAATGTTTATTTATGTACGTAAGCATTCGACTAATTATATTAGTTGTGTACCCTCTCTGAGAGTTAGATTAGGTGCCTAGATTCTAAAATATTACTTTATTAAATACACGTCGTTTTGAAAAACAAAAGTATATAAATGTCAATAGTTAAATGCAATTCAACAGATTACAGTTTTAACGAACTCTATACAATTATGTATATGTAAGCCAACTTTCGCTTTCGCCATTCCTTGAAACCTTTTAACATATATGAGTAACCTAAACTTCTATATTGTTTACAACTATTTGAATTCTTTGTAAAAGCTTGAGATTTTTGGAGCGTGTAACCGTATCTGTTAAATATGATTGTGTATTGAAATATTTTAATAAACTGCAACATGTAAAATGCTTAAATAATTTTGGGTTAATTTAAAGGAAATTCCGGCTTGCAACAACTACTTCCCATATACACACTATATAAGATGTTATGTTTGGCCAAACAGGTACACAGTATATTTATATACTAAAAACGTTCGTTCCCACGACAGTCGGGTCTACGTAACCGGAACGACCCAGATTTATATCTGGCCAAGGACTGTCACTCCAGCAACACTCCCCAAAAAGTCTTTGGGGAATTTGTATGCTGCTACAACAACAACAACTAAAAACGTTCACAATTACTAGAAGACTCAACTAAAAAATAATTCGTAGTTTCAGAGACGTGATAAAAATATAGATTGAATTTCACAATGCAGAAAAGGGAGATGATTTTATTTTTAATATTTTTATTGAGCTTTGTACCACGATTGTTTATTAGGAAAAATTGAAAAACGAATATTTTGAAACGAATTTCCGATAGGTTGTTGTTGTTGTAGCGGCAACAACAACCCCGCCCGGATTGGTTAGTATCTCAGTCATTGTCGTCAAGCTCAACTAACGGAAGACCCAAAAAGCTTGCAGCTTCTATAGGGTCTGTCGGCGGGGACAGAGGCGTTAGTTGTGTGGGGTTGTCCGGACATACGAAGAGATGTTTCGAGTCGTGGGGTGTCTCCGCATGCCGGACATTCATTCGGCACATCTGCATCTAATCTGGTCAGATATGAGTTTAACCTGCTACAGTAGCCAGAGCGAAGTTGGGCTATTGTGCTTCTAGTCTCCCGAGGCAGACGAAGTTCCGTCTCGTCGATGTCAGGTGGTTGTGTGCCTAGAACGGCATTCACAGGTCTGGAGTCTTCATAACTCGAGACTGACCAGAGGTTGCTTTATGGACCTCTGGACTTCGTCCGTCAGTTCATATAGATGCCTTCTGATGTGCCTTGGCGAGCGCTCCTCTGCAAGCAAGTGTCTGTCCGGGTGCCCATGTCTGTGACTGCCTTCTAAGAATTGCTTGCAGAGCATTGTGTTGTGCTCCTTTAGGGGGAGCATTATCGCCTCGTCATTCAGGTGGTGTTCTGGCGACATCAGAAGACATCCAGTAGCTGTCCGAAGTGCTGTGTTCTGTGTCGTCTGTAGCGTCCCACTAGTCCCCGGCGACCACACTGGTGCTCCGTTATTTAGAACCGGCCGACCAATTGCCTTGTATGTTGCCAGCAACGTGTCTTTGTAGTTGCCCCAAGTACTGCCGGCTAGCGACTTGAGGACCTTGCTGAGGCTCTGTACTAGGGCGCCCATCGAAAATGCTTTTTTTTTTTTTAATTTCAAGACCCTATCCCCTAATTTTATTCTATTTTATGAGAAATATTATTGCCTATTTTTATAGATTTTTTAAAGGTCATTTAGAGGTCGCGACTTGTCGATTTAAGTGAGAAAATACGATTTTGTGGATTTATGAGTTTTTGAATAACTATTTTTGATTCAATTTCAATGATCGAATATGATCTGATAAGAGGATATATAGGCCTTCAAAACGGTATATAATAATCTATTGTCGGACTTGGATTCTTAAGATTTTTTATAGGGTAAAATAAAACAAGAACCATATTTCTCTTAATTTTATAAATTTTGACCATCGATAATTTCTACAATTTCAAAATATGTAGTACCATCTAAAATTAAATCTATTTTCAAAAAAAATAGAACTCATTTATTGTAATCGCATCAAAATTGTCGAATTTAGGCGACTTTTCGCAAAAACGGCCTTGAATTTATATGTATGTACCATCTTGAATATTTTTAAATCGGGCAAAAACAACGGACTCCACCAACGTAACGGTAATTTCAAAAAACTCAAAGCTGGCTATATTTTAGGAGTCGTAGGTTTTGTCCAGACGCGATAATGATTAAACCAGCAGAAGGACATAGCTACGCTGACGTACTAAAAACCTTACGTAGCAAAATGAACCCGGACGATGAAGTAGGCGTGCGGAAAATCCGGAAAACAAAGACGGGCGCTATCGTACTTGAACAAGAAAAAGGTCCTTAAGTCGGAGACCAGTTTTGCAAGAAACTGAAAACTGAGGTCAGCGACTCAGCAGAGGTGGAAGGACTCAAAGAAAAGTCAACGATAGAGTGGCCAGACTTAGATGCCTTTACAACCCGATAAGAAATAAAAGTAGCACTAAAGAAAATTGCCCCAGACACCGGAACTATGAGCGTTACCCTCACGAAGCCAAATAGCCGAGAACAAATGCGCACATTCGTCAAATGCTTCGGATTAGGCCACATGCAGTACAACTGTAATGGCAAAGATAGAAGAGCTAAAGGCCTATGTATTCGCTGTGGTGAAGCAAACCATAGCATAAAAGAATGCCGAAATAAACCGAGGTGCTGTCTTTGTCTAAAACCGGAGAAAACACAGTTGATCATATACCTGGAACAAACAAGTGCATGACATAAAGAAAAAAAAAGAAAAGCCAAATGACACGAATACAATACAAACAACGAAACCATGGACCTTGGCTGGAGGACAGCACCCGCACAGCGGCTCTGTGGTTACCAAACATAAGCAACCACACAGTTTTAATAAAGGGAGCGGGAGAATACTTTGTGTGGATAAAAAATAACCAATACACACTCATGAGTTGCTAGCTAACACCAAACTACCCCACTGACATTTTTCAAAGAAAGTTAGACCTCATAGAAAAAGAAGCCATAGAGATCGGCGGAAACATTATAATGGCAGGCGACTTTAATCCGAAAGCGGTAGAGGAAGACGAATCCTAGATACAGCAGCCCGGCTTAGACTGGTTGTAGCAAACAGGGGAAATACTCCAACATTTAGAAGAATAGGCTGTGTAGATACCATCGCGGACATTACTCTCGTCTCCGAAGGATTAATAAGAGAAGTGAAGAACTGGAACGTACTGGAAGAATTTACCGCCAGCGACCACCAATACATACGTTTCGACATAGAGCAAGGAAATCGGCCAGGCTCCTTAGGAAATAAAAGTACTAGGAAGTGGATGACTTCCAAGATAAACTCAGAAAAGTTATTATACAACATCTGCAAAACTAATCTATCAGATCAAGACATCGATGCCAAAACCCTTGTAAACAAAACTATGACAAATATTGTCAAAGCCTGCAACGCATCCATGCCAAAAGCTAAACCATTCAAGAAAAAAGCGGTATACTGGTGGACGTAGGAAATAGCTGCTCTTCGACTACTCGTGTCTCCAGAAAAGGAGGAAGCTTACTAGAGAAAGACTCAGAGGAGTTACAACAGACACAATGGAAGAGTACAAGACAGCTAAAACAGACTTGAAAAAGGCAATTCGGCAAAGCAAAGCGAAAACCTCTGAACCTCTGGGGTCTAGGGTACAAAATAGGGGTGCAGAAACTTGGGACTCTCGGGAAATAGTCCTGCTGGCAACACTAAACGGGCGAAACGCCTTTAACAGCGTTAGATGGACTGAAATAATCGAGACCGTAGAGTCCCTCTATCACGTACACAGCCAGTTGATGAAGGTAATACGCAGTTACTTGAGTGACCGCATGCTCCTCTATGAAACAAACGATGGAGTCATGACAAAGGCGATAACTTCGGGGGCAGCGCACGGGGCTCACTATTGGGCCCCGACCTTTTAAACACAAATTACGACGGAATCCTAGAAATAGACATGCCAGACGATAGTCATCTAGTAGCTTTCGCAGATGATGTCGCGCCGGTAATCAAGGCCAGGAAGCACAAAGAAAACTCAACCAAGTCATGCTACGCACCAAAGAGTGGCTAGATAACCATGGTCTAACGCTAGCCACCGAAAAGACAGAAATACTCCTGCTAATACGAAGACACATCCCTGTTGAAGTTGAAATGGTGACACAGTAACTCTCTCCAAGAAATCTGTGAAGTACCTAGGTCTAATATTGGACCCCAAGCTGACATATTGGGCACAAATACAGCACGCAGCTAAGAAAGCACAACTAGTGGCAGCATCGATCAGCAAACTGATGGCAAATATTGGAGGACCAAAACAGAGCAAGAGAAAACTACTAATGGACATACCCACGTCAATCCTTCTCGATGACAGCGCAATCTGGGCAGACGCACTGGCAATAGAAAAAAGAAGGAGAATACTATCTTCGGTACAGCGCACAGCTGCTCTTAGAGTGGCATCATCTTACCGTACCGTATCTGAACCAGCGATTTAAGTAATAAGCGGAATCCTACCCATAGATCTAGCGGGTAAAAAAGGCAAAATGAAGTAGGAATTACCACGGATACTTCCTGAAATATCTCCATCAGATGGGCAAGGCAGAGAGCCCGAGCTGTTTCTATGATGCCGAGCTAGACGACGCAGAACAAACATACTCCAAATGCCGAAGATGGCAAAGAGAAACGGATGCGCTTGAGCGACAAATAGGCAAAACCACCGCAGAGAACATGGTAAAAAAAAATGACGAGCTGCGATGAAAACTGGAATGACACCGCAACGTACACAGAAAATATCTTGAGAGTGAAAAAAGGGAGGCTAGAAACGCATAGTGAGCCACAAGTGGCAATCCTGAACGCAGAAGAGTAGAAGAGTCTGAAAAGATCTCTGGACCTCTACCCCGAAGCAATGCGAAAGCGCTGCCAGGGTAAGGGTAGCGAAGAGTCCAGGGAGAGGGAGTTTTTTAGTGGCCACACCACATACGTAACAGCGACGAATGTTATAGATTCGAAGGGGTTTTTCGCCCGCCTCTCCCCCAAAAAAAAAAAATTATCGTTTTTTTAATTAATTTTAATTTTTTAATTTTATTTTAATTTATTTCATTCGAAATTATTTGAAATTACTTGAATTTATCGTATTTTATTACAATTTATTTATTTTATTTCATTTGAATTTACATACGTATTTCAATATGTTTGAATTTATTTTCAATTTATTTTATTTCATACACATAAATTTATTTGAATTTATTTCAATTTTCTTGAATTTTACTTATTTTATTTCAGTTTATTTCATTTGAATTTATTTCAATTTACTTGAATTTATGTCGATTTATTTTGTTGTATTTCAATTTAATTGATTTTATGTTATTTTCCTATTTTCGACATGTGGAAAACAACAAATCTATTTTAGACCCGTGGTTTCTTTCATAGAATTTCATAGAACTCTTCTGTGCTATACGCGCATAATCGAAAGAATTTCCCATACAAATTGACTCTCCCTAATGCATACATAAATATGTACATACATATATGTAAATCTACCACTTTGTTTTGGAATCTACCACAATACTTAAGGCTTATCTACCACTAATAAAAAATTGACAGTCCGCACACTGAATACTATATTTATCGCGCTCATACATGTCCGAATACATACATGTCCGAAGTGTATAACAGTTACATTGATGCCGGCTCCACTCACTTCCGCTAAATAATGCAACTTCTCTACGCGTCATTTCGTGTGTTGCAGTTTTCGTGTGCGGTGTTGATGACGGAAGTTGTTCAGTGTCAATAATTGTATAAAGAAATTTACAATTGCATATTGTGTATTTAACTGAGATTAAAAGTGATAATGGATATTAATTTGTAATTGATTATAAAGTGTAAACAACTATGGAATACTGATAAATTTGTATTTAAATCAAGCGTATGAAAGAAAAATGAAGTGTTTCAAGTGAGACAAGTGTATCGAGCAAAACAATAACGAATCGTTAAAGTAATTGAATTGCGTCTAGCGAAAATTCATCTGCATATATGTGCATACATCCAGACGAACAAACATGCATCCATGCAATTGAGGAAGTGCGTGTAAAAAATTTCTGCAAGAAAATTGCGACGCAGGTACATACATACATCTATATAAACAAAAATGTACAAATTATGTATGTAGTATGTCAACACGCTTATGAAGTGATTTATTGATCACAAAGTGAAGAAATTATCAGTAATATAAAAAAAAAAATTAAATTAAATTAATTAGTAGAATAAAAAACTTTACTATCAAAGTATTTCGAAAATAATGAGTGTTACGAAGGAATAGCATAAATACATCATTGTACATATAATTAAGTGAAATCACGAAAAAAAGTGTGTGGAAAAAATTATTTTCTTATCAAGTGGTAGTGTAATTACATACATATGTAGATGTTAGTAAAGCATATTTATAACAGGTGAATATTATATCGAAAAGTGTTTTATTGCAACAATTTGGAAATTGGTATCAATAATTTTTGCTTGTTGAAAGACTTAAATGTTAAATAAAGAGAGGTAAGTTTCTAAAGTAATATGTTTCATCTACATGTTTATGTATTTAAGTTATAAATTAAATAAAATTTTATTTAATGAGAAAATATGTACCTACATTTAAATCTGTAAAAGTGGCACAAATGTCAAACTACTTTAATGTACGAAAATGTATGTATATTATGACGGCAATTAAAATCCATAAGAAGTTGAGTGGAAATCGTATTCTTAAACGTTTTTTTTTTTTTTTTTTGTTTTTCCAAGAAAATAATCAACCGACTAATAATCNCAATAAGAAGTTGAGTGGAAATCGTATTCTTAAACGTTTTTTTTTTTTTTGTTTTTCCAAGAAAATAATCAACCGACTAATAATGTCTTGTATAGAAAATAGTCAAAATTTGTTTCCTATTAGGGGAGTTCACGATTTGTAGCATTTTAGGTGTAAAATAGCTACGTGGCAATCTTTCCAGCAATCTTTCTCTACTTTACTCTTAAAATGCTACAAATCATGAACTTCACTATTGTTTTAAAGGGTTAAACTAATACCTAATATTTGGTGGAAAATAAAATAGTACTCGTAGTGTACCTAGAGCCAACTGTGATCCTTAATGGTAAATAAAAAATGTATTTTGTTTAAGTAAAGAAGTTTAAATTTAAATAAAATAAAGAGATTACATAATGTCAAACCGAAAATTGACTTTGTAACAAAGATAACACAGGCCGACATTTTTCAGACCCTATGAATGCTGATACTTTTCCAAAGCACTTTGATGAACTGAATCTGAATCCGGAATCAGGTTTTCGAGATAATCGCTCCCAAAGTTGCGGAAAACACGATCTTTTACTATTTTCGCAATGTATTTTCATCAATAACATTTTTTTTTTGTTTTTAGAAAATTGAATAAGTTGTTTGAAAGCGAAATATTTTCCTTTAAAAATGCTATTCCACTTAACCGGATATCTTTGTTTAAACCTGAGATATTGCCCATTGAAGTACATATCGTCACCTGAAATGTAAAATGACGTAACAAACATCGCCGCTGAAATGGAAAAAATAGTAAAGAATAAAAAATTCAAAATTCACTTTTTGATTGTTATGATGGATTTTATAGAATTTAGTACAACTCAACACATCGTTTTATAAAAAAAAAATTTTAGTCATAAGTTCATTTCGGTGGCGATGTTAGTTAGTGTTATCTTTTTGTAATTCAGGTGACGAAGTCGAACTGAAAGAGCCTCGAGACACTAGTATTTTCAGATCGTCTGAAACCAGTTTTACATAGGCGAGAGGTGGAAGACAGTAGTATTATATCTCAGCAAATTCAGATCGAAAAAAATCCCTGCAGGAAAACCGCGAACTAGTAAATCAAATTTCTAGTTCCGTACTAGATCTTTATCGCCAAAAACGAACCAGTCCGATACTAACTAGATCCCCACCAGTTCTAAATCAGCGAAATGTGGTGCTTTTAAAAAACTATTTTGTTGCACTTTTTTCATTAGAAATCTATCTAATCTAAGGTGACGAATTTAGAACTGCTTCGGAACTATAGAAAAAGGGATGCAGAACGAACTAGATCGTATCTGTCGAATTTAGAACTAGTTCGGAACTTTCATTTCAGATACTTTCAAATAATTTTCGTACACAATTGACAGCAATAATAGCTCTGTTCGATAAGATTTCAAGTAATATTTATCCAGCAGAAAACTAACATCACAATTCGCAACAGCTTGCAAATTTTGTGAGCAGCAGCTGATTAACTTCTTGTTTAAATTCAAAAGCATTAAACCTGGAGAAATAAATTTAACATAAAGAGCTTTTATAAAGCAATTTACTAACCAAATGTGAGAAACTAATATTTTCTTATTTGTGGCATCATTGAGTTAATTTTAACTTATGCTGCCAAATCGAATGTCATATTTGTTTATCGAACAGATCCAGACCCGATTAAGTAGGAGTTCAACTAAGAATGCCAGTTGTTGTTTTTACGTAGGAACACCGAGTGAAGCGTTCCACTTGATTTTTTGAACAGAAAGGTGGCCTGCCCCTTCCTCTGTCACCGCCAGCGGGTATCGCATCGAATACTTTTAAGGCTGGAGCACTTGCAGAACAGATCCGGCTGTGTCGTAAAGCTNCACCGCCAGCGGGTATCGCATCGAATACTTTTAAGGCTGGAGCACTTGCATGACAGAGCCGGCTGTGTCGTAAAGCTCGTTCAGTGCGTTGGTATTTGCCGCCACAGAAGCCACCATAAATCTGCCGCAGAATATTTCTCTCGAACACTCCAAAGGTCGCCTCATCAGATCTGCCTTACAATAAAATTGTTGACATTAAGAGCAAAAAAAATAATAATAAGGAATTCCTTTAAACTGTATATAAATTAAAAAAAAATACACACATATGTACATGCAGACATTAATCCAAACATATGTACATATGTATATATNTTTCTCTCGAACACTCCAAAGGTCGCCTCATCAGATCTGCCTTACAATAATTGTTGACATTTAGAGCAAAAAAAATAATAATAAGGAATTCCTTTAAACTGTATATAAATTAAAAAAAATACACACATATGTACATGCAGACATTAATCCAAACATATGTACATATGTATATACATACGTACTATGATATACATACTATGTTCCCGCATATTTTCGAATTAATATGCACTTCGTACTTTTCTCACTGGCTGACTTCCTTTGCGGATGCTTTTGCTAAGCAAAACTTTCCAGACGACGCAAATCTTGATTTGGCACAATGCATGTACTTACATATGTATGTATGTCCATGTATCTCGCTACTACATGAATCGGTTAATTAAGTCCGCATTTTTCTGATATTTTTCTGAATGTGATGCAGTTCAACAGAAATCCTTTGAAACGAGCCGAACTGCATCAACAGTGTTATATCGAAAAAATTCCGACTTATTCTCTTTGGTAATTAATCGATTCACATAGTACGCTTATCGTAAATACGTTGGCGTATGTGTAGAATTTCGTGTTGTAAGTAGTGCATCTCACCGAGAGGCGGTTAGCATCACCAACCGTCATATTCTGCCGTTGGTTTGTTGTGTGTTAATTTTCGTCATGGCATTTTGCCGGTAAAAAACAAAAACAGAAAACAACGTTGCGAAAGCAGCCAACAACAACCCCAAACGTTAGCTCCAACTAGCCAAGCCAAGCCGTCTAGATGATTTTGCCATCCAACGTCCAAGCTAAATTGAAACAGAGAAAGAGGGAAACATCAAAAAGCATGAAAAGGGCATTTTAGTAAATCTGGTAGTTCTGT
>NW_016158601.1:0-116125 GCF_001687245.7 Rhagoletis zephyria
CATCATCCGCAATGTTTTGCACCACAACTCTCCGAGCCCGGTCCTGTCCTTATCGTATAAAGGTAGTATTCTTTTTAACTTATTTTTACCTCTCAAACCAAAACAAAGGGGTGATCTTCCTTATCTTCAGCTCGTTTATTTCTTCAATGTTATCAAACTAAAAAATGCTGTGATTGCTCGCTTATTTCTCCAAATGAATGAACGAGATATTACTACAATATTGCTCGATTATGGTATTAATCAATACATTTTTTACTGGGTTACTAGGTATGTACATAAATATGTATTGCTCGTATATTCTGCTGATTGTTCTCATCAACCTTTCCTATATACATACATATATACATGTCCATAGATACATATGTATATGCAATGCTGTAATTCGGTTATGTTGGCTTCCGTGCAAGTTCCAGAAGTTTCTACGTGAATTGGTGAATTGCTATTTGTTTCATTGGGGCGGGCAAATCGCGAAAGTTGAGATTACTTTTCAGAGATATGTATGTATATGTATGTATGTTGAAAGCAAATTTTACATCGCTTACGATTACAATAACCACAACTTTATAAGATTTGTAACTTAGCAAAATATTTCTTCTATTTATAGACAGTGTATATTTTTAAGAGCAGTTGTAGATATTTGTGGCTATGATTAAAGCGTATGCACCTGGAATTTAAAGAGCTCTTAGAGTTGCGTAGCATAAATTGCAGTCTGGATACCGAACCATGCTAAATTCTTATCTATACATACAAGAGCCCGTGTATGTTTGTGCAACATACTTATGCGTGGCATTTGAAGCTCCTGCCTCGCGCAAGGTCCTCAAGTCGCTGGCCGGCAGCCCTGCGACAAAGACAAAGAAACGTTGTTGGCCACAAACAAGGGAATTGGCCAGCCGGTTCTATACTATATAGCGCCCAGGTGGTCGCCGAGGACTAGTAGGAGGCAGTGAACGAAGCTACAGGCCTGCGGAAACGCGGCACTCCGGACAGCCACCGGATGTCGCCACAACACGAGACAGCAAACCGACAAGCCATAAGAGGCATTAACTGGGAGTCAGTATTGACTTACGCTGACTCTCGACCCGTGAATGCAGGTTTGGGAACACAACCACCTGACTTGGACGAGACAGAGCTGCATCTGCCTCGGGGGGACTCGCACCACACGTCGGTCTTATAAAATCGGCTCAGCTCTGTAAATGTTAATATTTGCCGAAATATCGTGTGCGATATGTAGCAACAACGGGCCGGCATAATGTCTGTCTGTTCCTGTACTTAAGTAGCTACATATTTTTCTTTACATATATTTTTACTTACATTCATTTTGGCACGTACCTAGCGACGACGTTCGACTGCTTACAATTGGCTGCCGGCACAACCCGTTGAATACTAGTGGGATTCATGAAACGTAGCAAAGTTGTTGCAAATGGCGCATTTGTCGCCATAGTATTTGAGCTGGCAATCGTTGCAAAGTCAAAGTCGCGAAACACATGTTTTTTTATTGTCATCAAATACTCCAAGAAAAGTATATAAGTTAAGGCTGCTTCGAAATATAATTGTAAAAACATTTCTGAGAATAAGAAGCGCGCAATATTTAAAAAAAAAATTGCACATTTTCAATCCGGAGAAGCGATAGGTCGTTCATACAACTTTATGCGCAACATTGCCATTTCGCCAAAAATGCCACTTTGCGACGTTTTATGAATCGCACTACTGTAAAAATATCATAGTCCGAGTGTCGGCGAATTGAGTGCAACAATAAGAAAAACAATGAGGCATAAAATTATAAACGAATCCCAATGTGCTGTTATTTACATTGTTTACAATTACACTAAATAACATAATGCACAATGAAGGAGAAGTGAAACAAAAGGAAGGCAACTCATTTCGTACTATTTACTTGATGGTAGACGATAATTGCAAAACGAGACATGTTGTATACATACAAATATGTATCCACTCAACCAGAGCCAAAGCGAAAATCAATGCTGTAAACTTTTCCACTGTAACCACTACATACATATGTACCGCTTTAATGAATTTTTCTACAACTTAAGTGAACGCATGCACGGAGAGCACTCCTATGCAGTGCCCGAAGTTCGAAAAAATTAATATTGGTGGATTTTAAATAAAGTGACGAACAAAAGTATTAGCACAGTGGCAATAGATGCAAAGTTTTTTATTCTAATTTATTTTCAATATTTTTTTTTATAAAAAATACATATCGTACTACACCCCAAAACATAAAAATAAAATCTCTAACCTTGTGCAAAACTCAAGAAAATTTTTTAGAAATTTTTAAATATGCAGTTTTATAGGCCCATTCAAGTTTCGTAGTGCAAGTTTGAAGTTGCTAGCAAATTGCATTGATTTTTAGAAATTTTTTTAGTGGAATGTTATGCTCATTTTCTCCATACAAAAAGTAATTGTTGAAGACCTAAACTGGGCCCTACCCACAACATCCGTTGTCGAATGAAACTCGATTCGAATCGAATGAAATAAAATTATAGCTGTTTTTCTCCTATTCAATTAGATTTGAAAAATCTAACTCACTACCGAATGCTCAAAAAGAAATTTCTTATAAAATTACGTTCTATCTTTGATATCCTGATTCGGGCCCCGTATTAATTTAATAGGAGGGAGAATCCAATTCCAACAATTATGCTCCGTCAAAGTTAACAAAGTTAGTAAAAATCCTATAAAATTTAATATAATTAAAAAGTTGGTAAATCTACCAATAAAGTGGTAAAGTGCGTACACTGCTCATATGCATACTCATGCCAATAGCCATTTCAAATAATTCATAATTAATTTCTGTAACTATTTATGTTTATGGATATCTTATATTGGGTGCCAACGCTTCTGAAATGAGCCTACTGTTTGATATCCCATACTAAGCCCAAGAAACAACCCAGTCGAAGATCAATTCATCATACTATGCGAAATTTCGCCCAACACTTGATAAGCTCTCATAAGCGGAGCTTGCTGTTGGCTGTTGGTCTGCCTAACCTTTTTGCAACATTGTTGCCCGTGCGCTCTACCTTTTCTCTTTCTCCTTATATAAGTACTTGCTTTATGCACATTCCAGTTTTTATGTTAATGCATTTTGCTCGTCAATTCATTGATTATTTTTCACATTCGTCACACGCAACTGTTCGCCTAGTTTGTTCGTTGGTTTAGCCGGTCGGTCTGTTTGTCTGCTGGTTGGTCGGTCGGTCGGTGGGTCGGGCGGACGATCAACCGATTTGTTAATGGTGGCCATGTGAAGCTCATTGCACTTTGTGCAGCAAAAATGCGTGCAACTTTTCTCGACGTCGCACGGGGCCGATCTGGCGCGGCCGTCACGAGACTGTGTTTACGAGCGCACAGTCGAGCGCTGTCGAACTTGGGCAACGGACATGCGTACAAATATCTACATATGTATATCGATGCAATGACATTCCTGTGCATCCACCCTGCTGTCTGGCTGGCAGTGTGAAGTGTGCAATGTGCAATACAGGGTGCCAGCGTGCGAAGATCCGAAAAATTTAAACAATACCAAAAACAGTCACGTACATATATTAAGCTAGCAGACCATGGTCACGACGCAAAACTCTAACCTATTGGGTTATTAGTTGCTAATTGGCTCCACTATTCTCTCTTTAGTTAGTCGCTAATTACGTGTTAAAGATACAAGCGACCTGCTAAATTGATATTCAACCTAGCACATCACGATGCTTTATCTTCTGTTTTTGATAAGATATCGGAGTGCTTCAAAAGGCGTATTTAGTTGCTATTTTACCAGCATATCAGCCGCCACACTACCCTACTATACTTTTGGCTACGCAAACCTTACCACCACTTTAAAAACGAGGTAGAATTTTTTAAGTTAATGAAAATAATAGTTTTTTTTTTTTTACATAAGTAGTTCAAACTGTAATAAAAACTATATGAATAAAAGTTTCAAACTTTATAAAAAATTTAGAAAAATTCAACAAAATTTCAAAATTTTTGCGTCCAATTTTTGAGTGAATTTTTTTTATGCAGTTTAATAGCCCATTTAATTTTAGTATAATAAAGTGCAAGTATGAAGTGGGCCAAAATTCTCGGTGATATTTTAAATTTTTTCTTTGCCGATGGTCTTGAGTAGTAGTAACGCCTGCGTTATAAATGGGTAATTAAGCTGCATACCGGAACTTTTCCTAAAATTTTCATTAAAAGCTTGAAATTTTGATGACAATTTGAAGAATTTTTCTAAATTTTATACAGTTTGAAACTTTTATTTATTTAGTTTTTACGACAGCGTGAATGGACTATGTACATACAGTAAAGATAAATAGGAACACGACATTTTAACAAATTTTTTTTCTTACGTTTGTTTAATATTTATTATATTTTTATAAAAGTATAGCTCATAATTTGACAAAACCCATATAATTTCGTATTTGAAACTTTGTGCAAAAATTATAAAAATTCTGCAAAATTGCATCTAAATTTTCATCTTTTTAATCAGCTTTTTCTTGAGTATGCAATTTTCTAGCCCATAAATTGCAAGTTGAAGTTCCTAAAAAATCGCGTTGATTTTTGATAATTTTTATTCTGAATGTATTACGCACTTTTTTCCATACAAAAAAATTGTCGAACATACTTTTTATCATACTTTGTATGGAAGAAAATGCGCTAAAAAATTGCCAAAAATCAGCGCGATTTTTTAGCCACTTAAAACTTACACTTCATTCTACTAAAATTTAATGGGCTATAAAACTAAAACTCATAAAAATTCTAACAAATCTGATTAAAAAGTTTAAAATTTAGACGCAATTTTGCAGATTTTTTATAATTTGTGTAAAAAGTTTGAAATATGAATTTATATGGTTTTTGTTAATAATGAGTTACAGTTTTATAAAAAAAATAATAAATATTAAATGAACGAAAGAAAATAGGCAAAATTTTAAAAAATATCGTGTTCCTATTTATTTTTTCACCACTGTATGTATGTACATATGTATATTAAAAAAAAATAATAATTTACAAAAGTCTACCTTATTTATTATTTTTTTTTTGTAAAAAGTCAAAAAAAAAATGGTCATCAGAAAATATAAACTGCTAGTGAACTCGTTAAAAGCGGTCCGTGTGTCAAATTTCTGAGTGAAGAGAAGTTGCGCATGGTGTCGGTTTTTTATTTCAACAAGACAAGTTCTAGCTAAAAAAAAAATATAACCTTTAACTTGACATCTCATATTTGAAATTCAATAGAACTGTGTAGACCTGATGAACTTTACAAAAATTTTATCCGGAATTATACAACATATGTAGTTATATAGGTATGACTTTTCGGATAGGTGACAACCCTAATAAAAAATATTTTCCAACAAAAGCTTACGTTTGTGGCAATCCCCCGAAATATAGTGCAGAAATAAAGTATCTTCAAACTCATTTCGATAGATACCGATCTTTTAATAATGCAATTAACTTAATTAACAATTTAAATCGAATTTTTTAAACATTAACAACCTTTTTCAAACACTATTCTTCAATTATTTTAAATGTTCCAACTACAGATTTCTTAACATTCTTTCGTTTGACAAACATATTTTACTATTTTTCATAACTTGTGTATAAGTTAACTTATTAAATAATTTTAATTTATTTTTTTTTAAACACATGTCAACACCCTTCAAAATATTTTCAAAATAAAACCTTTTTAAACCTCTTCCGTCTGACATCCACCATGAATCATGATCCATATTTCAATTTCCTAATTGCTTTAATTCAAGTTTAATTTGATTTTTTTAACAGGAGGCAACCCCCCTACATGTTGTGAAGAAATAAAACCTTTTCAAAACCATTTCTATTCATAACCATATTGTAATAATTGATTTCACTTATTAAATAATTTGAAATTTTTAACAGATGGCAACTTTTTCGGAAGAATTAAAACTAGTTGCACATCTACATCTACATATGTATCTAATTTGATACCTAATTTTGAAAATCGAGCAAACGGTGCAGATCTGATGACATGATAATTAAATAGTTAGAATTTAAATTCTTAAGTGGTAGCAACTCTTTCCATTTAGATGGTATATTTTGTTGCTAATTAGTTGCTGAAAAATAACATCGTTCATAATATTCCACTGTCAACGCTTGACCCCCGATCATCTCTGCTCTCACCCGTACAATAGGCCGTCATCAGAACAAGCTGCTGGGTGGAAAGCAGTAACGGATATTTAGTTGCTCGCATATAAATTAGTCAATAGGGCAATTGATCAAAACGCGTAAATGCCTCGTATCGATGTAAACCTCGTAAACTTACTTAATTTTGTATGAAAAATCGAATAACTTACGAGGTTTACGCGGTTACGAGGCATTTACGCGTTTCCATGAATATCCATAATAATATTCTACAAAGCTCAAATCAACCCATTCTTCACTCTTTGAAATATACCTATGTACTTTGCCAAAATATTCACGTAGTAGATGTATATAACAGCAAAATATTTTGTTACTAATTAGCTACTCTTAGGATATTCATAGTTGAAAATATTCTACAATTATTCCATAATCCCAATAATTATACAGCCTCGACACACTAGTCTTTCCAGACCGTCTGACCAGACCAACAGGCGAAAATACACTAATACTTTCAGACCGGCTGAAACCGTTTATATACCTGTGTATGTAGTTGTGTTACTAATAGATTTTTCTATGTGTGTGTTTCAGACCGAAGTCATACCGCATTTTTCTCGGTCGGAAATTGCTGAGGTAAAATACTACTTTCTTCCCCCTTTTGCCCATGAAAAACCGGTTTAAGGCGGTCTGAAAAGACTAGTGAGTCGAGGCTCATAGAATACCATGATTCAATAATACGAGGTTCGATAAACTGACAGTTGTCTCTCTCGCACCGCTCCTTTAGCAGTGGCACGGTGTTACTTCTTTGCAAATTTACTTGGAAAAAGTGTAGCTTTGCTGTGAAATAGAAGATTAAGCTTTTTTGCAATTTGTTTATATGTATATGCATATTAAGGACATTTAACTGATGAAAACATAAATTCTTTTTAAATTGGATGTTTACATAAATTTCACGGGGAGTCTGACTTGCAGACCGTTCCATCTGTCATTTTTCTGTCTTGTCTTAATACTATACATTGAACATACTCAATTAACAGGGTATTTCATATAACTTAGAATTAAAAGTTTCGAAACCCGGTTACCTTACATCTCGGCCAACCTGACTAACTTGATTGACCACTATCAAGGCTTGGGGTTTATCCCGCAGCTCAGGGCAAGCGTGACTTATGGGTTCTAGTGACTGAGGGCTTTCGGGTTGATTGACAGGTAAAAGCCATTTGCGGATTTTTAGGGCTTCAACGATGCCGTCATAAGGTAAATGTGTTAGCTGACAATTATCTATATCCCGAATCACGTAAAGATCGTTCGGTAGAATCTTATGTACCATATACGGGCCACGGAATTTCTGCACGAATTTCTTATTTTTACCGACCGAGGTATCGACGTGTCTTATCACAACAAAGTCTCCGACAGACTAAGTTCTACTTGGGACTGAGTCCTTTTGCAGTTTTTATACAGCTAAATATCACATAAATTACGTAATTCACTAGATATATTAATATTTCGTTTGAAATGCCAGATTTCCTGCAAATACATTAGAATTTACAAAAAGAATTTCACTACTAATTGCCTACTTTGCGTACTTATCTACTACCATTTTCGCATTGCTTTCTTCTCCTTTCTCTGTCCTTCGTAAATGCAACCTTTTGTAAGGGAGTGCCAAACCGCGGCTGTCAATAATTATCTAACCTTTTATTATTGAATCATGATAGAATACAAACTTGCGCCCATCAGAGAGGATTTTTGAGAATAGCTTTTGTGTGACGTCACCCTGGTGCAGTTGCGAGAGAGAAACGTCAAACCGCGAACAAGAATGCAAGAAGAAGAAATTTTGGAAGAAAAACATAAAAAAGTTGCACAAGTGTAACGTCACACACAACGATTCTTTTAAATTTACTGAAATCGGAATAGCGGTACGTGATGGGCGCCACGTTTGTTTTCTACATCGTGCTTTAACCCCAGATCGACCTCCCTTAAGAGGTTGAAGGTATATAAAGGCACTGCAACCGAGCTATCAAGAAAGTTCAAGTTTACAAGTGTTGTAAAAGTGTTTTAAGTTAAATAAAGTGGAGTTTTCGTAAACCGAATGTACTCGTATCATTTAACAATCCAGTGCACGAACCCGAAGTATTTAGAAAATTATCGAGTAAATAAAGGACAAACGTAACAATACATATGTATCTACGTTCTTTGACTTTACCTAGGTAGCGGAAAACAGAATTCCAAAGCAGTAGCAAGAACGTGTAAAGGATTAACATGCCACGAGGACGCCCAGCCAACATCGACAGGCAACTTATTATTGAATGTGTACTGAAACACAAAAATGAAATCATTGTAAATCGAAAACACAATTCTATCGTCACAAAGACACATCCAGTGTGGAAAACCCTTTCTACAGAATTACTCGGCAGAATCGCGGCCCGTACTTTGTACTCTTACGTAGCGAATGACACATTCTCATTAAAAAAATTATTGTTTGGCACGGATTATGTCGCAAGGGAATTATTGAATACTTCGAGCGAAAGTGAGCAATCGACATCTGCCAACGAACTCGACCTTAGATCCATAATAACATTTAGCGAAAGTGAATTCAATGAACTGATTTCGCAAACTCTAAGGCAGACGGCAGACAAGAAAAGGAAAAGAATATTTCGCGTGGTTAATATTTTAAAACCACATATCTGGACTGAAATAGTATCGAAAAAAATTTATGATGAGCATCGTTTACTCCACGGCTACCATTTCAAAAGCCGTTACGTGAATCGAAACAAAAAATCATATGGATTTGAAGGTGAGTTAAAAAAAATTTTAGTCTTTTCTGCAGTAGCATTCTGTGTCTTTTCGATTTTTGTTATACATAAATCTTTATTATCATCCCTATTGGCATGCGAAAACAATGAAAATTATAAGCTGTTATGCTGATATACCACCAATAGTCGTAAACTAAGTAAGAAGCCCGAATAATAATTTTTCTACATACATAATGACCTATTGTTTCAGGTCACTGCAAATGTGGAAGTAAAGTAAGTTGCGAACTTTTGCCACGCACCGGAAATGAAAAATTCATTAAATTCAGCTGTATCGCATCTGCTGGCAATGGGGAATGCGGTAAAGGACAATCTCGTGTAGAGTACCGAGAGAGAGTAGCTTCAACTTTGGAAAACGAATCGACCGAGCTTTATCGAGTTGAAAACGCCGCGATACTCAAATACGAATACGAAAGCGATTCAACCGAGCCGCCGCATTTGCATAGTGCGGATGTTTCAAGAACTATAGAATATCAGTCACAGCAGCCAAAATATAAAGACCTTCAACCCATTCACGCAATTGCCGAGCTTAAGAAATCCGAGAAAGGCCAAAATGTAGTGAGAGACATTGGTTTTGATCCAATGATAGTCCATTTTTGGTCACCAAATCAAATCCGCGTATTTAATAAACTCTCGAAGGCGAACAACAGCTTTCTTTGCATCGGCGCCACGGAGGGGATCGAAAAACCTCAGCATCTTTTCCTATACCTCGCGGTTCTTTCATCTCCGACCGCGCAATCGGCTGCATTTGGAATGATATCCGAACGTCAGGATACAGTCAGCATTGTCACTTGGCTGATGCGCTGGATTCAGTCTGGTGCTGAGTACCCCAAAGAAGTGGTAGGTACCATTTTTCAGCATTTTGAATTAACAAATATTAAATTCGTTATTTTGTTTTTTTTTTAAATCATTTTTAACCGTTATAATGGAGACAGCGTTTTTTTTAAATCAAATCTGTAAATAACGTTCGCAGTATGATCGAACAATAAAAATTAAAAAATAACGATTAAAAATGTTCGGAAAAATAAAAATCCAAGAATAACGATTGTTTTTTATCAAACAATAGTAATCCAGATTAAAAGTGATCCAGAAAAATAAAAATCATTGCACATCGATTGTTTTTTAACGAAAAAATAAAAATCATAAATTATCGGGTAAAAATTATCGTAAAAATATAAATAAAAAACAAGTAATTTTTAGCAAAAAAAAAACGACTTCAACTCTCATATAAAAAAATATATATATATATCTCATGATCCACTGATCGGATCTTAACCAGATTAGTATGGGACCACCTCTGAGACACTACCTTTCCGATGCAAAAATTATTATCGAAATCGGTTGACGTGGTCCAAAGTTATGCGGTAACATACATAAAAAAAAATAAAAATATTCCGACGAACTGATAACCTCCTCCTTTTTTGGAAGCCGGTTAATAACGATCATTGCCAATGATTTTAAAATAAAAAGCCTTCCTAATAACGATTATTTTCGATCCCTGTCTATTACCGTTAAATAATGTACCATTAACGTATTCCCTCTCCTTACAGGTTTGTGATTCATCTAAGGCTCTACTCAATGCTTGCTGTTTGGTATTTACGGGCTACGAAACGAGTGAATCCTACGCCAACGCATGCATGACAAGCGTATTACCAAGGACTAAAATTGGTATTGATGTTGCTGATTATGTCAACAATTGGGCGAAATATCTGGCAATGGAAAATAAAGGAGTAAACAAATTCTTCATGTCCTGCATTGCCCAATTGATTATTTGCAGAAGTCAAACAGAAGCCACTAAGATAATAGAATCACTATTGCTGATTTCAACAAGCAAGACCGCTGGAAACGGAGCATCATCTCTAATAGCGGCTCTACAATACATGAACAAGATGAGCAAGGAATTTGCAGCAGATATAGAGGAAGTTTTGAACCTAAGTTTACAACGCAACAAGTACGCTAATGTGGAAATGGAAACTGAAGTCGAAGAGAAATGCACAAATGAAGATAACAACGAGTTGAAGAATTGGATCGATTCGATGGAACAAAGAGTGGCGTCTATAATGGAAGAAGAGGTGGGAGACGACTCAAATCCTCGGTACTGTCCGACATTTGCTAAACGTCTGCTGAAACAACTACCGACAATTCCAGTTTGGTCTAGCATATGCCAGGCCAATTTCGGATTCGGACTGATGCCAGCCAGCAATGCTCCTGTCGAGCTTGAACTCAAATCAATCAAAGATGAAATTCTGAGTAAAGATCAACGAGTGGACATTGCGTTAGAAAATCTCATTACTTACTTCGACGACAAACTCAACATTTGAGTATTTAAATATGTATTTAGTTAAGTTTTCGAAAGACTTGAATATATGTACTTGTCATACATGACATTTTTAAATTAATTGTACCACTTTGTTCATTAATTATTTTTTAACACTTTAGCAAGATCTTGAATTTAGAGACTACTCTATTATGGGTTACTATGGATTATTATGGATGGTTATATGGATTACTATATCGACTGCTGAGTGGAAGATCGACCTATCTCGGCAGCCAGTTCGAAAGCGCTCTATCTCAAAAAAACTTTTCAAGAACGCTCTATTGCAGAATTTGATTGAAGAATACACTATTTCAGAATTCGTTCCAAAAACGCCCTATTCTTGTTCAACCAAATTCTGAGATAGGGTGTTTTTCAATAAAATTCTGAAATAGGGTGTTCTTGAAATGTTTTTTGAGATAGATCGTTTTTGAACTGGCTGCCGAGATAGGTCGATCTTTCACTCAGCCGTCGATATTATCAAAGCCCATAAATGCTTCGTAACCGCGTAAAGGCCCGTCCACATAAAACTTTGGCGTTGCGTTGGCGTTGGCGTCGCTTCAACAGCTGACTATGAATACATGAATTCAAGTGCAGCCGTCCACATAGCCAAAATTCGGCAACGCTCACGCCAACACAAAGCAAAAAGATGGCCAACTCTCATCTTTTCGCGTGCGTTGCTCGTCAGCTGTTGCAAATAAATAAAATTGTGTGAAATATTTTCCCTTTTTAATCAAGTGCAGGCCAGAAATATCGTTTTTAATGCAATTATTGATATTAAATATTAATTTATCTGTCGTTAGTATGCTAATTTAGTCGCCCAAGCATTCGCTGCCAAGCGTTCATTGTAGCAAGCATTCTTTTAACGTGCGTTCTGTCAAACCAACGCCAACGCCAAAGCCAATGCGAAAGTTCTATGTGGACCGGCCTTTAGGCTCATAAACAAACCGGTTTTCCATACAAAATTAACTAAGTTGATGAGGTTTACGTGGTTGCGAGTCATTTACGCGTTTGGATGAATTGCCCTATTATTTTCATACACTTTATCTGCTCAGGAAACGATAATTGGAACTAATGTTGACTCGTCACATTTTCTTGACCTTGATTGAACCATGATGAAAAACTTGTATTTTTTAAACAAAAGTTCAATCTTAACATTTCAATTGCTACAATGATTTTTAGTCCAAAAAACTATCTCCAAGTATGTATGTAGGATTAGTGATGGCGTCTGAAGTTGTCTTGCTTCAGAAGCAATCTTCGTGCTTTTGCTTTGGCTTCGAAAAAAACGAACCGCCACAGCAGCAGCAAGAAACCTCAAAGCTTTCCAGCAAACAAATTGAAAAGTACGAAAGCGGAAGCAAAAGCGATTGATCGGCTTTCGCAGATCGTCAGTTGCTTCTGCTATCATATTTGAAAAATTAAAAAGCAGAAGCACTACCAGACCAGTGAATTGTTTCAGGTAAATTGCAAAAAATTAAAAATACATAAGTATACGCTAATAGTTTGTGAAAAATTGTGTATTAAATGGAACGACTAAAAAATTGTGCGCTAAATACAAGGAATTAACTCTTAACAAAAAATTATTATTTTTTTTTTTAGGAACAAGAAGGAGCAAGAGAAAAGTTGGATCTAGTAATCCTACAGTAATAAATTTTGATAATTTGGACCGTCAATGTAGAGTTGAAACTTGAGAAAGACCACACCCCGAACAGATGGTCTTATTCATAGGGTTTGTTTACAGTATCGCTTAAAAAACTACATAGAAATAAGAAAGGACCTGGAGCAAAAACCCAATGCTGCAATACGTGCGGGAACTGTACGCAGGAAGCTGCAGCAGTATGGTTTGAATGCAAGAAAACGAGTGCAAAATCCACTTTTGACTAACAACAATTCAGACTTGCCCGGCTGGAATGGGAAAAAACGCCAAAGTGGTCCTTAGGGCAGTGGAACCCGGTAATATGGTCCGATGAAACGAGATTTAATTTGCACTGCAACGGCTATGGCCCATGGCTAAGCATCTTGAAAGCCAAATAGTCTAGACATGCTTTTCTTTATATATACGGGGTCGTTTACTCTTTGTTGATAAAATGATGAACGCCCGATTTAGGGAAAGTTGGATCCAAATCTATTTTGCCCGTCGTAGAAGAGCAATATAGGCATTGGACCGTATCACAAAAAAGTCCAATTTCTACAGAGAAATGTACTTTTTGTCAGTAACGCACTTTTGGCAGATGGGGCTCAGTATATTACATAATCAAAATTATGTTTATATTACATCGTAAATTACTTAAGCCAAGGTCAGATTTGCAGTTTTGAGTGATAGTTTTGCTCAAAGTTCTCTTATTTGCGAGTGTGACCACATTATATTTAAATGTCATTATTTTCACAAAATAAACTCATAGAACATTTTCAACTATGAACGTATGCACGCAACTAATTAGCAACAAAATATTCTACAGATCTAGTTACGGAATGTTTGTAGAATATTATTAGCTATTTTATCGGCGAGCAACTAATTAGCAACTAAATATCCCGTATTTTTTCCCACCCAGGAGCATGTTCTGATAACGTCTCACTGGGAGCAGTTATGATCGGGGGTCGAACGTTGACAGTGGAATATTATAAACAATGCTATTATGCAGCAACTAATTAGCAATAAAATATACCGTATGTTCTATTCTCTAATGACTTCTGTTTGACTTTATCGAGAATCGAAGTTATATCATCGTGGTCTGCTAGGTTAAGACTTAGGTTTGTAAATTTTACACGTAATAAGCAACTAAATCGGGAAAAGTGTAACTAATTAACAACTAAATACTAGCGATGCATAGAAACGAGGGGTCGGATCCGGGAAACCATGTACTTTAATGCGCTGATCGGTCCGGGCCTAACAAGAACCGAAAAACAGGTCTAAGGGAAGTGAAACTCGACCAGAAAATCGGTTCCAGAAGAACCGAAGAATGATTCCAAGAGACTCGGAAAAAAAACTTTAAAAAGGCGCAGCCGCAAAGCTAAGGCAATCAAAATTGTGAAAGTAGATCAATTGCGGGCACACAGCGGTATTGAAGGTAATTAATAGTGGACGGCGTAACGGAATCAATGCCGACTTAGATGTCGAAGCTAATTACCTAAGGTTATCCTTTGATTACCTCAGGTTATCCGCCCATCGACCAGTTGCAAAACCACCTAAATCGCCGTTGTGGCAAAAATTAGATTTGATAACCTTCAACTCCAGAGAGATTTATGCATAAAAATCTTAAAATCGTAACAGATTTGTAAAATAATAGCTAAAGAAAATACCGCATATCAAGGCAATTCCTTCAAAGAAAACCCGTTTTTTCGCTCTCCTGTAAAATTTGAGTGCTGTAAGATAGGCGGTTTTGCAAGTAGTCGATGGGCCAGAGAAGATTTGGAAGGCGGTCTACTGTCGATGTACTCTGTCAGGGAACGTCAATATATTCGTGAACAGCCAGGCGGAATTGAAAAGGTCAAGCACTTCTAAGGCTTTGTAGATATCTCCTGTACAGACATCGTTGAAGGCTCCTTCTATGTGAACCAAGATCATCAAAGTAAATTGCTGAAATTCGAGTGATCTTTTGACTGTTTTAGCGACTTCATGTAGTGCTCTCTCAGTGTATTGGTCTCGTAGATTCGTGATCTAAATGCATATGAAAATACTGATATTTTAAATATTTGTATGCAAGTTAAGGAACTCCCTCGGAAAGTGGAAAACTCGAAAATTTTCAACGCTGTTTTTGGGAATGCACTTTTTTCCAGCGTCTTTAACAATGGTGAAATTCAAAGACTTAACAGCTTCGACAGAATTTTTATGTTTGATTTATCACATCAGCTGACGTATGTAAATATAAAAGCAACATTCAAACTGTCACGAAAAAGAAAAAAATTTAAATCATACGAATTAATTGACCAAAACCCTGCACTGAAACTTGCGAACGACTTTTCGTCGCTGTTTTTGCTTTTGCTACTAATTTGCTTCGAAAGTTTTCGAGGCACCCAAAAAGCCCTATATACAATTTTGGCAGTAGTTTTTCAAGGATGGAAAAGTTTTTAGTTTTCGAGTTTAAGTATATTTACGGGTCAGAGGACAGCATAGAAATCCAAAACTAGTTTATCCTCAATCCAAACTTGACAAGGGGTTTCTCATTCCAAAATACATCATCCACCTATTTGTATTTTCCGCTGAGCCCCTGTATCTAGTTTGGCATGACCATATGATGTATATTTCCTAGCTAACCAATACCGACGCTGCTCCGAGTATTTTCAACGCTTTTGTGGATGCCACCACAAACACCTTTTTATATGTAAATGTATTTATGTATGTATTAGGGATGCCAAAATATGACGAAAATTGTGATCCCGGGATATCGGGATTTTTTTTTTTAAATATGAGTGAAAATTCAATATCTGAAAGCATTTAAAAATAGCATGAAATAAAACTATTTAAAATTTACGATAAACTAATTGTAAAACTCACATAGCTTAGAGTGAAAAATTGCTAACTTCACTTTTTATGAAAAATTATATTTTAATACAGGAGGCTATATAAATCAAAAATGCATCGTTTCGAAAAGGGTAAAGGTCCTTGGTTTGTGTTTTCTCGTTTATATTCAAAGAAAAGAAAATGATGATTAATAAAAAAAACATTAAATAAAAATATACAAAAACAATTTCCCTAAACATGTTTATTCTACTCTATAAAGAAATGGCGAATGGCGAATTTTTTACCATTTCTTTTTCGTAATTTACTCGAAGTTTTGAGGGTGTACGAGTCAAACGGATCTCAGAATCGGATTCAGCGGGCCGAAATATATGTATGTTGGTAGGTGAGTCTGGTTAAAAACGAACACCCCTTTTTTGTGCCGGTATTGTTATTATTGCACTTAAAATGTTTTCGTATCGGAAGTTCAGTAAAGCATTCAAAGCGGAGTCTGTTAATCTTGACCTGTAGTTTTTACATACAAAACCTACTGACGAAAAACATATTTCGACCTCAGCACTTTTAGGCTGAACTGTCAAAAGGTTGTCATAAGCCAATTGAAGATAATGATCCCTATCTCCTACATTACAAAATATTTGAACTTATTTTACCAGCACGTGGAACAAATTATACATTTCGATTATTCAAAAAAGGCTCAGACTGCAAATTAAAAGTACAGTTTCAAGTTTTTGTTAATTACAGTCAGAACGACGTTTTACAAAAATCATACTTCAAAATTCATGAACAAGTTCTTACTATCAGTTCGATATTTCAAGTTTTTCGGGATCCCGGGATTAGTGCAAGTAAATCCCGCGATTTTCGGGACCTCTACAATACTGGCATTCCTAGTATGTATGTATGTCGTATGTCCAAATATGCTGTTGCATCGTCGTGGTGGCTCATTCATGCCATTCGGCCAGCCAGCCAGCCAGCCAGCTAGCCAGCTTTGCTCTCATGCGCCAGCTTTTTCGCATTGCTCTCTCACTTTCTGGCGCTTTCTGCACCGTAACTTCCATATGAACATGCGAGTAGTACGTCGGTTTATGCAGGCATATTTTCTCTACCAATTTTTATGTCTGCGCTGTTCACTATCCACTATTTATTTGTTGTTGTCAATAGATATATACATACTTATGTGCACATAAATGCAACCAACTTGTACATATAGACTTTTCTTCATATTAATTCTAGAATTTTCCGACAATCACTCTGGGTTCGAATTCGAAGGCGTACACTACACAGCGTACCAGCGAGGATAGGCGCAACGAAAATATTTATTGGAAATTTATAAAAACAAGTGAAGCGAAACAGCAGCGGCCAACGACCAGCGAATGCAACCAACAACTTTAACTGCAGCAACAACAGCACCAGCAGCAATCATAAGAAACTTAGCAGTATTGCAATTAAACGAACAATTGCGGAAAAATTTCATGTTTTTCTTGTGTGCGGTTTTGTAAAAAATTAAAGTAAATTTTTTTGTGTGAAAAAATTGTAAATTTCTTAAAAACATTATTGGTTTTCATAGTTATTGCGTTTAATTTTGACTTTTTATTACAACAAAAGTTTCACAAAATAACCAACAAGATGTCGCGTTTAAGTAAATCTAATTCGTCTCAAAAGCTGTCACTTTTAAAGACTAAAAAGTTTATGTGATATTTGTATATCGGTGCGAGTCTTGCATTAACAACAACCACTACAAGCATCGCAATAAAAAATTGCGAAAAAACGGTGTGCAGTAGTGAAACTGCGTGTTTGGGTAAAAATTTGTAGCCAAACGCTAAAGTCGACCCTATCGCTGTGTGGCATTTTTTACAAACGAACTGGGCGCTTTAAAAAAAAAAATTACACGCTTGCAGCTAAGTAAAGCTTGAGATAAAGTTTAGCGCGATTTAGAAATAAATTTCAGTCAAAAAGACTTGAGAAGCAGTCGATTTCTGTCGAAAAAGAAACAGCCTGCGTGAACTGAGCTTAAGGATACTGCGTAAGCTTTTGGAAGCAAGCAAAGATTCTTCGTGCGAAAATTTAAAGTGCGTCTTAATCTTTAGCAGCAACAAACGCGTGCGAAAAGTAAGCGTCCACGGTGTGCTCCAACGAAAAGTTTAAAAAGTTTGTTGAAAAAAAAATTAAATTTCAATTTAAAAAATCTAACTATTTTGAAAACCCAGCGCTAGAGTGAAAATTCGAAAATTTACACCCCAAAACCGTCTTCTTGTGCCCCCATCGCCCCCCTATACATTCCACTGGGTTTAAGAGAAAAGATTTTATCCACGCAATTCGTGCATCCAAGCAAATCGCACAGCGTAGTCGACGTGCGACAGCAGCAGAAGTCGCAGAATCAGCGTCGCAATAATCAGCATACGAGGCAGCGGCAGCTGAAGCAATTCAAGTGCAAGTGCAAATCTAATCTACGCGTTCCTCCACACCCAATAGTAGACGACGCCTTAAAGTTGTTAGACACCTATAGCCTTCACTGCCTAATGGCAAGTTCGCTTAATAAAACGAGACACAGGCGCAGATTGACTGCGATCTCGTTTCTATCGAACATTTCATTAGATGGCACACATCGAGATACAAAACTTGGAGCAACAATTGGCATCTGCGGCACTGGGCCTACTACCTATAACGCAACGGCAGCGGGACTACAAAGTGGCGGCAGCATCGGAGGAGGTGGTGGCGGTAGCCAATACAACAAGCACCAACAACAACAACAGCAGCAGCAGCAGCAGCAACATTTCAACAACTACAACCGCAATAATCGACAGCCTAGGCAACAAAATCATTCGCATCAACACTATTATACGCAACATCATACCAATGGCGGTTGCAATGTTGGCAACGGTAATGCCGGCACTGGCAATGGCGGCATGTACGCACCATCGGCTGCTTTGTTTCTCGCCACATGCGATGATGGGCACATGGAGTTCATCAGTGGCGATGGTGATGGCGGCGCTGGTAGTGATGGCTGCGCCGATAGTACCGGTAGCGCCGATGGTGATGGGCATTTTAGTGAAGTTGAAAATATGGGTCAACACTTGATAAATGCACGTCGAAGCAACGCCACTTACAGGGGCGATGGAGGCATTAAAGCAGCAACAACAACGACTATCGCAGCTACAAAGTCGACAGTCAAGTATATGGATAAAACCGCAACCGCGGCTGGCTATGGCGGCGGCGGCGACGGTGGCGGCGGCAACGATGGCGTTGGTGGAGGAGGAGCATCTGTGTCAGAGAAGCGCAATGCTAAGCGACCTACATCGAGTAGTCGGCAACAGGGCAATCAAAATTGCAAACAAACTTCTACTAAACAAGGCACAATGGCGGCAATTGCTAGCAAGCAACAGTTGGCTGGCGGCAGCGGCGGTTCGGGCGCTGAGAGTGGCAGCGATTCGGATAGCGTCAAAATACCAGTGAAAGTTTCGAGTATGGGGGCTGGCATGCTAATGCCATTGCGTGAAAGGTGAGTGCGAAAAAAAATTCAGTTTTAGATTTACTAGTATCTATTAAATACATCCAGCTGCGTGTTGCCAGGCATATGAAAATACGATTGAGTAAAATAATAATTGTCTCCCGAACCCAACACTCAGTGGTGGTGAATTTGCTGATCTTAAAAACAAGCCAGCGCTGTATACGCAACATACCTAAAACTGCTTAGAAGTATCTGGGAAAGTATGGTTAGNATCAGTTTTAGATTTACTAGTATTAAATACATCCAGCTGCGTGTTGCCAGGCATATGAAAATACTATTGAGTAAAATGATAATTGTCTCCCGAACCCAACACTCAGTGGTTGTGAATTTGCTGATCTGAAACACAAGCCAGCGCTGTGTACGCAACATACCTAAAACTGCTTAGAAGTATCTGGGAAAGTATGGTTAGCTCCATCAGAATGAAACAAAAACTTCAAGCACATACACTAGGCGACCAATGAAAGTGTACACCTTGTTCTAATATAATACTCACAATTATTTTCATGAAAAATTGTTTGCATTCATTATTTACGAAAATATAGTTCATTCTTTAATATAAACCATAAAAATCAAAGTTTTACGCTTTATATAAAGCTTACAAAAATTCAAAAACGTTTCAACTTTTCAGAATTCTAGAAAATTTTCGAGTATGCATTTTGTAGCCCATTCCATTTTAGTCTAATTAAGCGCAAATTTCCACCGGCTAAAGAATCGCGTTGATTTTTGAGATTTTTTTTTAATACTGCTTTTACGTTTTTATTTTATATACATTACGAGTGCAATTTACAAAAACTGGCTTTGATTTATTGAGATTTTGTTTGCCAACGGTCTCCCGCATTTTATTTCATAAAAAGTTTATGCTTATATGAAAAAAAGTGCAAAGATCTGTCACCAAACACAAATTTTCAAAAATCAACGAGATTTTTAGCCGTTTGAAACTAAATGGGCTACAAAACTGAAATTATGAATAAAAAGTTAAACATTTTTGATGATGAACTATATTTTCATAAATATTTAATGCAAAAAAGTTTTCATCAAAATAATTGTGAATATTAGATATACATATTAGAACATGGTGTACACTTTCATTTGTCGCCTAGTGTAAGTGAGGAATATGAAATTGAAACGGAAAAAATCTTTGTTCGCTGTAAACTTCCAAAGTACTTATCCCATTTTAATGATTTGCATTTTAAATTAACTGAATTCTGCTACAGCAGTATTTTTCGAGTTCTTTGTACCTATATTCTAAAATATCGTTGATGCGACAATTAAATACGGCTTTATGTAGCTTAGTAAAATAGCAGTTAGTCTTTAGAAATAATATAATTTAAGAGTGCAGTGCTTGCTAAATCTTATTTTCTTTGTTAAGCTCCGAATTTCAGAATCAACGCAAATTCACATAAAATCACATTATCATTGAAAAGATTAGTTCAGTGCCTGTAGATAAGATAAGGAAGCGTCGTTTAGTTAATTTATTTAATTTTAATTTTTATTTTACTTTATCTACGCACGAGTTTTACGACGATGTCAGCAAACTTATAAGCAAGACACTTAAGTGTTAACTACAGCGCCAACGCAGAAATCTAGAAAATCGCTTTTAAATATTCCACTTCAATTGTGCATTTACTCGATTGTAATGGGAGCATTACGTAAATATTTATATAAACATTTTTTTTTTCGCTGAAGTAGAGGACAGGCCTGCTCATACGTCATTTGACGGCATGGAAGTGCTGTTGATTGCTAATGCAGATGTAACCAATATATTTGAAAATCAATTTTCTACCTCGGCGTCTATGACAATTTTGCCGCGATTGGCGACGTAATATCTCTGTATATGTATGTGTAGTGTAAATATTAATTTTTACCGAAATTTTCGCATTTTCCGCACATTTGTAATGAAATTACAAAAAAAATCAATAAACTGAGAATTTAGAGTGAAATTCCAAATGACCTCAAATAATATGGCATGAGTATTGACGCATAGATGACGATAGCCTGTAGGAAAGATTTAAGGTAATGGTGACTTCTGGTAGCACTTGATAAGAGAAACAAAGCAAAATAAACAAAAAAATATATATATATATAACTACAAAAAATAAAACAAAAAATTAAGAAAAAACCAAATATATATATATATAATGAAAAGATTGTTGAAATATCGCAAGAAAAAGTTAAAAGCCAAAAATCGTAAAAAAACGGAAAAACAAAAAATAAACAAACCAATTTTTAAAAGGAAATAAAATATAGAAAAGGTAAAAGTTAAAAAAATTTAAAAACAATAAAATATAAAAATTTTATATATAAAACATTAAAAAGCACAAAAAACAACAACAAAATTTATGTAAAATGCAAAAAAGGTAAACATGTATAGAATAAAAATATCGTAAAAAAATTAAAACCCAAAAATCATAAAAAGCCAAAAACAACAAAATATAAACAAAAATGAAAAATTAAACAAATTTTCAAAATGAAATAAAATGTAGGAAAAATTAAAAAATGAAAAAAAAGTATGCAAAATAAAAAATATGAAGAACAAGAAGTATGTAACATAAAAAAAAAAAAAAATTAATTAAAGAAATATAAAAAGCAGATAACAAGAAAAAATGCAAAAATAAAAAAACAACAAAAATTAAAAGGTAGGCCAATTCTTAAAAGGTAATAAAATATAAAGACATGAATATTAAAAAATTAAGAAAAATACTATTATTATTTATTTTTTATTTTTTTATTTTATTTTAAAAAGCTAATAACACTCCTATACTACGAGATGAAATAATCAATGTTCAAGCGTTGAAATCACCTTATGGAAAAGAGTTCAGAGCTTTTGAAATTGTGCCAAGAAAAAAATAAAAGTCAGTAAGTTTGAAAACACATCAAATACTAAGCCAGAACACTCCATTTCTTCTTAAGGGAAGGTAGCAGCACATCCCAAATAAATCAAACCACACGTTTTGTTACAAGTGACATATGTTATAGAAAACCATAAACTGCTGTTTCATCAAATCAAATCAAAAGTTTTCACTGTTACGGTGAATGCATTTTTCTACTGGGTATACTATGTGAAATAAATAATTATGTATGCATATGTGTTGTATGCATAATATTCAATTTGATATCGTCATTATGCCCATGTGGCGTCTAAACGAATTCACATGAATCATAATTGACGCCGCAATGCAACGCATAGCATAGAGCGCACGCGACCGAACGCAGGCCATGCAAAGTGAATTTCCTTAAATATTCAATAGTCAGCCGAGTTGCTGGGTGTACAAATCCATACTGTTATATCGATATGAACATATGTATATGTAAATACTGTATACAATTTTAAGCATTTTTATTTATTTTGTAATGAGACATATCCATACCTATGTATGTCTGTACAAATATATTGCACGCAAGAATATTGAACGCAAATATTCTGTCAATAAATGCGAAAATCATTTGACGCTTTCCATTACCAAATGTTTGCGTTTATAAAGATTATACAATCAGCTTGCAGTCACAGGTATGTATATACGTATGAACATCCCTGCAGGAAATGTATCTAACTATAAGCTAACTTTAAGTTGATTATGAAGGAGCTATAAGTCACTTATTATCTGAATATTTTCTTTGACGAAAGCTAACTATATTTCTATGGCGATGGCCGCGAAATAGTCAAAGATGGTTACCTCTGCGTTTCATGAAACTAACTTGTAACTAATTAATTTTGGGCATAAAATATTAATAGAAAAAAACAGAATAATTTAAATTTTTTTTTTTTTTTTTATTTACTTCATTCATTTTATCAGATTTCATATTTGTTTACATATTCTGCTGTAGGTGGTCCCATATTCGAACTCCGTCAGACATAACTTTAAAATGATAATATGAAATTTCGATCTCCCTTTTATTTGTCCTCAATTCGAAAAAGTATTTGCGAAGTGCAGGATATCTAAAAGAAACGTTTTTAAAGAAAACAATCTCGAGCTTTATTCCTGCATTACTTGTCCACTTGTTTCAAGTTAGCTTTTTGTAGCTAACTACAAACTATATACTTTATAGAAAAAAAGCTAACTAAAAATAGGTTATTTTTTATCAATTGATAATTTCTTTTTGCAGGGATACACAAGTACATATATAAATACATTAGGGTGCGCCTTTTGACGTCGACAATTCATGAAATGTTTTATTATACTAAAAAACGTATATATGTATTTATAAGCACATATGTATGTATGTATGTACATATATTAGTCAGCTAATTTCTAGCTCTATGACGTCCAAAACGCTTTGGCGCTTGGCACATTTTCAGGGTTTTTTGGTTTCAAGCCAATTTTTGCAGGAATTTTGCACTCAAAACACAATGTTTATTATAATTTTCGACTTTAAATGCTTAAAGTTTGAGTTTTTAAGTTTTTTCCAGTTTCAATCAACTGCTGTCTTTAACGCGAAAGTAGCATAGAATTTCCCTTTGCAATTATTTAGATAATTTTTCCGATACTTCGATACGAAACGATACTTCTCCATGTTAAAACGATGAACCGAGAACAAACCATCAACGATATTAGCAGCGAAGCACTAAGCTTTGGTTTTTCTTGCGAGTAAATAAGCCCAGTTCCGTTTGAGAAGAGTTAACCCCAAGCGGTGCTTCGCGTTGGCAGGAATTTGCCTGATATACGCAAGTATTACATAATCCTCGGCATATCCGACTTCCTTTTATTTTATCTAAGTTCACTTAATTTTTATTTTAATGTAGTTTTGTGTGATTTGTTTTCTACTTATTCTATTTTATTTTATATTTTACTTTGTTTCATTTTATTTATTTTGTTTTATTTTTGCACACAATGTCCATCCGTCCATGTGTGCGCTTTTTAAAATTTGCATTCAAGTTGAAAATGCCTGTGCAATTTAAAAATAATTTCAGCTGTTTTGTTTTCCTTTTCATCCGTTCAGCAGCATTCATTGCCTCTATTCAAAAAGCTCCATTCTTTCGTATTTAATTTTCTAAATAAGTAATTCGTTTAGAATAGAAGTGTGCCGAATGTATGACGATGAGGCTACATACAGCGAGCGCTTAGCAGAAAAAAACAACAAAAGCAACAAATAGTGCCATAAATGTTCTTAATTGAATTATTTTTTTTGTATGGTAATTTACTCTTGCGAACAATTTAGCATCATACAAAATTGTAAAGGCAATTTATTTGCCGGACTGTGATTATGACAGTTTTGATATAGCAAGAGTCGTTGCACTTTTTTTGACAAATTACTCGTTAAATTAAGAATTTAAAAATACAAAAACTTGCAATTTCACTTGCTCTTTTTGATGAATGGGGTAGATCATTGCCCGTTTTACATGAATAGACTACGCTGTGATTTATAATGGCTCTTTTTTCATATTACGTGCATACATTTTTCATAATTTTTAAAAATGATGCATTACTACGTTTCTCTGGAAGACTTACCACCTTCTAAACAGCTCTACCGGGTGTCGCTTGGATCGACGACAGAAAGGTGGAGGGCTGTGCAGGCTCCCTTTGGCTTCGAATTTCGCGAGGGTTTCATCCCGTGCGTTGCCTTCAAAGCGCTCATGACCTCAAAGCCAGCACAAGTTAACCTGGTTACTTGCCCCGACAACATTTTGCGTTAGTCCCAAGGCCCATTAGTTATTGTTACTGGCTGCTTGCTCCGTCCTACTTAGTTCTTGCAATGCGGTTCTGATTTGAAACATGTTAATGAATGAGTCGATAGTAAGACTTAATAAACCGATTTAATTAAATTACTAACTCGTTGTATAGTTTTAGGCACAGAAAATTAATGCATAGAGCATCCCTAAGTAAAATGGTAAACCAATTTTATGTCGGCCTAAAACTACGCTACAGGAAATGAAAGGCTATTATGATATCGACACTTATGCCGAATTTCTACTAGGCATTGAAATGATAAAAAATGTATGCCATTTAAAAAAAATGTGGAAATGAACTTAATGACAATATCTTTTTAATGTAATGACATAATTATTTTTTAACGCCCAACTTTGCCATTTGTCATTTTGGCCATCTAATGCCTAGTGGAAATCCAGCATTACTGATATACCAGTCTCCCTAACTATATATTGCGGAACATAGAAAGGGTTGGTTTTTCATACCTCTGTCCCCTCGATACAGATTAGCAACGATCTCTGTTAGCTTTCGAGTTTTGAATTTCTGTAAACCAGGGACGGAAAATATTCGTTATTTTTTAAGTTTTAACCAAAAAAAATCCACAGGGTGTAATCGTCGTAAAACAGTTTTATTTATACCTACGTATTTGTTGTCGTAAGTCCCACTGTAATTTACACAATTTTTAATTTTTGGAATTTAAGCAATAATAATAAAAATAATAATTAATATTTGAGTTTTAATTTTTCGCTAAAAAACAATGATTATTTTATGATTTTTATTTTTTCGCTCAAAGATAATAGTTATTATTGAGTTTTATTTTTTTTCACTTAAGAATAATGATCATTCAAAAAAATCAAAAGCTATACCAGCGCGATTTCCGCCGTATCCGTTTCAGAGGTAGCGACACCCTAATTAAAGGAATAAGTCTCAAAATCTTCAGGCCAAAATTTCAGTAAGTTGCGTCTGTGCAGCCTTTTCAATTTTATAAATAATCATTATTTTTAAGCGAAATAAAAGTCAATAATAATTATTATCTCTGAGCGAAAAAATAAAAATCGTTAAATAATCATTATTTGTGATCAAAAAAATAAAAATCAAATAATAATCATTTCCGTTGAACAAAAAAAAAATAAAAATCAATAATAATTATTATTTTAGAGCGAAAAAAATTAAACTCATAAATAATGATTAAATGCTGATTTAAATTATTTTACTCATAATGATTACCGTCCCTGCTGTAAACTTTAATCTAAAAAAAAATGGAGTATATAAATTTTGTTCTTATCATAACGAATATCTAGATGATCAAGGAATATTTCTGCATCAAAAAGAAAATCTTGAAATTTCGCTAACATCTTTTTGGCGGCTAGGGCTCGATATATTCACAAGTAATCGATTTTGCATTAGTATATTACATATCGATTCAATTTGGTCCTATCTACGAGTGTGAGTAGGCGCCACACATAGCGTGCTCAAAATAGTTGCGTATACGCCGAGGCCACGCTTGCAGTCCTCGCTGTCTACCAATGGGTCAACAAATTGTTCATCTCATTAGTTTCGAAATTGAATCCACACTACTAAAATTAAATTTAAACAAAAAATACACAGCAAATTAGAAAATAAATTAAAAGATTTTAGACAAGCAAATGGTATATTAACGCAACCACCAACTGCAACATGCATCAGCAACAACAACAGCAATAGTAAAAAGCATTAGCATAACAACCTCGCAGCGTCGAAGCGATGAGGGTCTTTAAACTTCCTTGAACTCGTCTGCCTCGCCTAGTATGCAATGCAATGAAAACAGTAAGGCAGATATTGAAAACACCTAGCCATAAGATACAATATGTAGCCGTAAGTGCATGTTTATGTATGTATATGAGTGCAGCCAAAGCAACAACAATGACGAGCTTATTGCTGTATTGCATCGGCTATGTGCCAAGTGAAAAAATTAGATATTTGAAAAGCTCGCATAGCTCGTAACAAATTTTTCTAAGGTTTGCAATGCTCTCGCGCATGCAGATTGCCCGAAGAATTGAGAGCGAAAGCTGCACACAGCTGCAATTGCAATTGAGCGGACGAAAGTACTCAACGTATTTGTTGTTATTTCTGCTACTCTTGTTCTGTCTTTTTTTCGCCGGCGTGGCTGCAGTTGCAATCGATTTTTTTCACAACATTTTTTTGTTGTTGCTTTCTTTTTGCTTCAGTAAGGTAGGTCCGGGTCTGGTTTATATGTACATTTTTGCAAAGCTCGTTGCTATAATGCAGTACTATTCTTGGCTGTGCTGCATGTTCTCCCCCCCTCACTCTTTCCCTCTGAAACTTTTCAATGGCTTAACAGCTGGAAAACGTTGAACTCGTCGAAGAATCTGGCAACATTTGCGGTGGATTTTTGTATGTATCTATGTGGGTGAGTAGATTGGCATTGATTTCTTTTTGTGACTTAAATTCAATCGGCGTGCTGCTTTCTAAGGGCGTTGCAGATATATGTATGAGTTGTATATTAAAGGCGCACTTGGTATCATATTTCCAGTGTTTTCTATAGACTATGCTATAAAATCTTTCATGATCTTCAAATGCATATTAATTAGGGCTGTGCGATTAATTAATTACTCAAAATTTTAATTAATCATAAAGTAAATAACTCAGTTATTCCATTAATTAGAAGTTATGATTACTCAAAAGTTCAGTTACTCGAGTAATCAAGATTTTTGATTAACCAAAAACAAAAATATTTGAGTAATTTGCTTTATGATTAATCAACATTTCGAGTAAAATGAGTAATCAACATTTCAACTCTTTTCATATGTATAAAGTAGTTAAAGTTCCTTGATACTTTGAAAACAACGTTTCTGTTTTAAAAATTTAAAACGAAATTTTTTTTTTTCATATACAGAAAGAATATGTGCATTTTCCAAAGCTAACTCTTTTAACGAGCAAAATTATTTTTTTTTAGTAATCATATTTCAAGTAACTCGATTAATCATCGTTTTGAGTAATCAAAATCTTGATTACTCGAGTAATTGATTAACTGAATAATTGATTAACTAACTTGCTCGAGTAATCGAATAATCGCACAGCCCTAATATTAATACTTTTATTCATATTTATATAAACGATAATTTTACCGATATTTTGGTCGATTTTATTAGCAATAACGACAATCATAATGACAACCGTTATCGATTTCAATATTAAAATATCAGTGTCTTAAGTATCAAGTTATACTTCTTGCTACACTTTCCGCCTTAAATCAATGCTTCGAATTTAACCGAGTTGCTTTACTCTGCAACAAAAACTATGTCAATTGGCAACTCAAACTGACCAGCGGTCAAGCCACACCCGACCATAAGTGTACTAGCCCCTAACTGCAAACAGAGATTGCATATATATATATATATATATATATATATATATATATATTGCATATGGAATTGGCAAGCATAGCAACAGCTGTAGGAAAAATGTCATCGACGCGATGAAGAAAACGACGACTACAACTGGTGTTTAGCTAAACGTTCGAGCATATTCATACCTACATACATACATCAAGCATTTGTACCGAAAGAAACTGCCAGTAGCTGCTGTTGGTGATGTTGTTGACACTAAAACTTGCCATATATACAATTGTTACATATTTATTTTAGTCGACTTCACCAAGTATGACAAATATCTGCTGTTAAATAGATAATTTCTATGGCAAAGACAAGTCGTCAAATTGGCTGCGACAAGTCTTGGGAAAGTGTGTTAGATACATATACTAACTGTTAAATATTTGGCTTATTACTTGTCTAAAGTAAATTTAGTGGCTAATAATGGCAGTAGCTTTAGTGCGTGAACAGCTGGGTAATATGTATAGGTATGTGCCTACAACTTTGGGCCAGTTGGTCTAAGTTTAAGAGCACATATTCGTTATCGATTAATCTCGATACTTGAAAATACATTCTATTTTGATAGAGCCACTTTTAAAGTGGTTATCCGTTACGTTATTTTCGCGATTAGGGCTCGATATGTCGGTAAGTGAATGGTTCGTACCACAATGATGAATCAGCAAATTTATCGATAATAGTATATTTCAATAAATAGATGGTGATATCGCTTATTTAGGTTTTAATAAATACACAAATATTTGCACCCATAAAGATGTCGATAAAAAATTTTATAATGATATCGATTAATATATGGATTATAATAATTACATATATAGCTATACAAACGAATGCTTTCATATATAACAATATCGATAATAATAGCGCGATACATTTAGCGAAGGCAGTATATTTCGATAAGTAGGTGATAGTAATGCTGAAGATGAGACCATCTATAAATACTTTAATATTGTGTTCGATAAATTTTTCGACGGAAATACCGATAAAATCAATAATTTGATACAACGATACATTTATCGATAACCGTATGTTTCGATAAGTAATAAATAACAAATAATTGTTTCGATAAAAATATCGCGATCGATAACATTTATTTCAATAATGATTTCGATAAATATATACACAAACACTTATAGCGCTCATTTACTTAAAATTTTTGTGCGTACTAATCACATTAATCTTTCTTTTATGTGTAAATTTTTATAAACTAATTTTATTTTTTTATTTCTGATTTTGTTCAAGATCGGAGAAAATAATTTATTTCGCAAAAATGTTGTTTCTTTACTTAGTATTCATGCCAAGATGTTAACGAGTATGCGATTTGAATTAAAAACATACAAAAACAAACATAACAAAATATTAAAAGCCATTAATTAATAAAGAAAGCATTTTTCATTCATTTGTCGTTTCACCGTCAAAAAATTTAGATTTGTGAAACGGAATATAATATATATAATTTTTTTTATTTATTATTGAGACACAAATGAGCATACTAGTAGCTCTTTGAAGTCAGTATATGTTTATGGACTATGTATAATTAGATATATGTACATATATACATACATATATTCAAGTAGATAAAAATATTAATAACAAATTTTTATGAATTTTTTCGTTTCCTTCCACTTTTGTTGTTAGCCTTTACAAAACCGCCTTTGATTTTTCTTTTTCCGTTTACTGTTTATAAAATTGCCTTTAATTCACTTTGAATTAATTTGCCGGCACTGCAATTTCATTGTTTTACATACATCCTCGCTCGTATAGATATGTATGTATGTATGTTACTGTATCAACACCTGCCCCAAGTTCCATTTGTTTAATTTAAGCTTTGATAATTTCACTTTCAAGTCTTTATTATAAATACAGTAAGTACTATATTTACAAAAGTATTCTTAAATTCTTTCTCAGGTCTTTTGTTTTTTTGTTCATAAAAAATATGACCAGTGGTGCGCGCTCGTCATAATTTGAAAAATATGCAAATTTACCCGTACTGTGTTTTTGTTACAAATACAAGTCGCCGTTGTCAGCTGGAAGTCGTCGTGGCATTTTTTTACTGCATAAATATGGCGTTTGACACAAATTTTTTGCATGAAATTATTTTTCATAATTTATTGGGAGTATTTTCAAAATGAGTTCTTTCAATTTCAAATGATTTCAAAAAATTTCCGATCAAATGCGTTCAGAAAGACCAAATTCCGAACTTAGCAGAAAATTACGGTTAAAATTTCGGTCTGGTATGTTGTGTGATTTTGTGTCTATTCTCTATTTTGAAGATTTTAATTTATTAATTCTTTTCAGTTTTTGTCTATTATAGCTCTGGAATTTTTGGTTTCATTTTTGGATTTAATTAAATTTTTTATTTTATTTTTGTTAATTTTTTTTTTGTAACTTTACATTACCTTTTTTACTTTAAGTTAATTAATTAATTTTATAATTTTTAAAATTTGTTTTGCTTGATAATTTGTTAATTTAACATTTTTTAATACATTTTTTTATTATTTTTTCCGTGATATTTTATTTCTAATTTTTTATAATTTTATTTTTAATTTTTATTCTAATTCTTTATTTTATTTCACTTTTAGTCTTTTATATTATTGTGTATTTATCTTTTTTTGTTTTATTTTTTTTGTTTTTCAATATTTTTATTTTGTCGTTTCTTATTTTCCTAATTTTGTTTTATTCTTTTTCATATAATTTAATTTAAAATTTAAGTTACTGCTAATCAATTTAATATTTTGTGTCATGTAAATCAATTTAATTTGTTTTTGTTATTTTAATTAATTTTTGTTTTTAGTACATTTTTCTTTTCATTTATTTTTATACCCGAGCGCACTTGTGCACAAGGGTATATTAACTTTATTCAAATAACGGTTGTTTGTAACAGCCAAAACGAATCGAGATAGATATAAGGGGTATTCTCTGAGTCTTGCAAAGCCCTTGCACAGTGCACGGATTGCACGGTTTGCAAAGCTGTCCCATACGAAAACCGGTTTTAACCGTGCAATCCGTGCAATCTGTGCACCATGCAAGGGCTTTGCAAGACTCAGAGAATACCCCTATAGAAAAATGTGCACATAAATGCTCAGAATGAATAGAGAAGTCGATTAAGCCATGGCTGTCTGTCCGTCCGTCTGTCCGTCTACCCGTCCGTCCGTGTATACGATAACTTGAGCAAAAATTGGTTAGGTTTCCATTTATCCAAGGTAGGTTGGTATTGAAAATGGGCGAAATCGGACTGTAACCACGCCCACTTCCCATATAACGGTAATTTTCAGAAACACGAAAACTGCGATATTTTAGTAACTACTGAAGATATTCACTCAAAATTAATTTTAGACGAAAAGTAAGAATATTATAAATTTTTGGAAAATGGGAGTAGCCACGCCCACTTATGGTTACATGTGTATATCTTGGTAACCGCTTCATCAATTTCTTCCAAACTTGGCACAATTGTTGGCCTTGGTACAGTATACCAAATGACCGAAAATTTTTAAAATCCGGCAATAACCACGCCCACATCCCATATAACGGTAATTTAGAGTAATACAAAATCTTCGATAAATCAGTAAATATTAAAGCTAATTTATTCAAAATTGATGCTTGCAACAATTCTTTACCAAGAAATACGTTTATGGTAAAATTTTGGAAAATGGGCGTGGCACCGCCCACTTTGATCACATATAAGTATAGCGGTAACCGTTCTACCAATTTGTACCAAACTCGGTATGGTTATTGTGCTGGCCACATAAAAGCAAAACGTTGAAAATTATTGAAACCGGACTAAAATTACGGCCGATTTTCATATAACGGTAAATTTCGGAAATGCTTGAAACTTCATTATTTCGAAATTTAAGGACGCTAATTTACTCAAAATTGATACACCCCGGCTGAAAAACATGTATTGTATTCTTGCACCGGGTATTTGATGTTCGGCTCCGCCTGAACTTAAACTTTCTTACTTGTTTTATTATTTTTTTTTTTTAATTTTCATTATCTTACTTCAATTAATTTTATTTATTTTATATTCTATAACTTATTTTTTTATTTGATTTTATTGTAAGTATTTTATTTTGTTTTAGTTATTTTATAGTATGTACATATCGAGCCCTAACCGCCAAAATAACGTAAGCGACATTTTTTTCAAAATTTTATTTTTGATGCAGAAATTTTCCTCGGGCATCTAGATGTATTTCTGCATCGAAAAGAAAATTAAAAAAAAAATGGCGCTTACGTTATTTTGGCGGTTAGGGCTCGATATCGTCGCTGAAATTCAAAAAATCGTAACTAATAAAAAATTCAAAATTCAGTTTTTAATTGATATGATGGATTTCATCGAATAACAACTCCCATTTAATGAAAACAAATAAAAAAATTTCGTCACAATTTTTCCCATTTCACTTACGATGTTATTATGTCTTTTTGAATTTCAGATGACGATACGTATGTATGTATGTATTTACCCTAAAATATATTTTTTTATGTGAAATCAAAATTTTCGGTACATACAACAAAGTTTCTGCATGTAGTCCTCTTGTTATTGTTTATTTCAATTCCCACATTGTGTAGTTGTTTACAATTTAAAGTTATGCAAATTTCTCACAGTAGTCATATTTTGCGCACTTTCGTCGTTTCGTGCCAGCCAAGGCGGCGACGATTCCAAAGAGGAAGTTGCAAATTGTTTTAATGTTCAAAATGCTGACCAAAGCACATTCCGCTATAGCGCTGAAATCAGCAAAACAGTTCATTGCAACGGAATATCTTCAAATAACAATTATAGTAAATAAACAAAACAAAAAAAATCGTGATTTTGTTGACATTTTTATTTTCGTAACAATACCAGTTGTTTTTCTAGCACAGCAATAAGATTTGCGCAAGCGCAGCAGCTACTTCATATAATTACAAACAATCTTTTGACTGAATATTATTTACCTCTTGTTATTTTTGCGCTTTTTGCAGGGCTTTTAGTTCGCTTTTGTTAGTCGAAAACTACTCGCATTTCAGATTTTAGCTTCACTTGAATGCTTCAGAAACAACAATTTTTTTGCCTTGCTTCCTTGCCGTGCTCTTGTTTTTGTAAACCAAATGTGCCAATGATGGTAAACAAAATAACAACAGAAGAAGCTGGACTGTAATAAAGCAAAACAGAAACCAGATCTTTCATGGGTTTTCATTTATGAATGCGCCTAAAAGTTTTTGGGTATCTTAAGGAATTGATGATTGACGCACATCCGCCGTAGGAAAAAGAACATAAACAAAGTTGCTGAGTTTTTTTTTTTAACCTTCATCAGCGCTCATTTTTCGCTTATTTTTCTTTAGCGGCTTTGAATTTCAAAAGGCATGTTTTTTTTTGCGTCCGCGCACATTTNTTGAGTTTTTTTTTGTTAAACCTTTCGCGCTTATTTTTCTTTAGCGGCTTTGAATTTCAAAAGGCATGTTTTTTTTTGCGTCCGCGCACATTTGACTTTAAAGTATTTAATGCCAAAACATTTTTTAACTATTAACTTTTATAAGGAATTACGTCATTGCTTTTGGGTACCTGGACTATTTATTAGCTAGCTAGCTGTACCTTTGAAAAAAGTTAAATGAAAACAAAAACAAATACCGGCTTGACCGGCATTTCAATGCTAATTTCCAAACGAAGTACTCATATCTTTATTCTCCGGCATTTTTTGCGCAAAACAAAAACGCTCGCTTGAATTATGATTTCTTTTGTGTTTTGACGCACCTGGAATTNTAAAAACAAATACCGGCTTGACCGGCATTTCAATGCTAATTTCCAAACGAAGTACTCACATTTTTATTCTCCGGCATTTTTTGCGCAAAACAACAACGCTCGCTTGAATTATGATTTCTTTTGTGTTTTGACGCACCTGGAATTCATACATATGTTGGTTATGCGAAGTTCTTACATTACATAAATATTCTTTTTTTTCATTTCATCCCTTTTGCTGACATAATCGCTGCCTTTTTTCTGCTACCAAGACTTAAGCTTAGCCAAGTATTCAAGGCCAACAAGTTTTGCGGGCTTCGTGCGCCTATTTGCGTTGCATTTAAAATTGGACAAGACCTTGAAAAGTTGATATGTATTTATGTGTGGCTCTGCGGTGCAATTCATCATCGAATATGGTTGCCACCATTTAGTATTTGTTACGTATTTAAATGCGCTCTGTTTTGTACATATTACTCGAATGCGATTTTAGCGTCCCATCTGCAATTCCCAAGAGGAGAGTTAGCAAATGTATTGTTGCATCGGTGATTCGTAAAGCTGAAAAACATGCATACACACTGGAGTGCCATGCCCAAGAATAGCCTACGGACAATTTGTCGTGAGCCATAAGTTTACTTTTTGAGCCAGCAAAAAAAAATTTAGTACCTGCAAATTCACAAAATTGAGTCAAGAATGGCTTTAATAGCCAACTATCAAGAAAAATCACAATAAATATTTTTCATTTTTTTCATTTGGTTGAAAAAGTACTTTGGTTTTGCTGTAAATTTTCTTGAAGAAATAAATATTCTAGTATTTTGATATTTGAGAACTGCAAAGTGATTTTAAAAATTTTGGTTGAAGAATTGTTATTCCCATTTTTTGTGCATCATTTTATATGAATTATTCGTTTTTCTTGAGAGCTGCAAACAGCCCTTAAGAAAAAAAAATATTTTATAAAAGATCTGATGGATTCAATACGAATTCATGCTAGGCTACACTAACAAATTATACGCGCGACGAAAATCAGAACACAAAAAGTGTACAACGAACACATCATTTTGACAATCAGCACAATTCGCCTTGAAACCAGCTGCTCCGGTAACACCATCTTGGATGGATTAAAATTTGGAACAATGAATAAAAAATCTCATTGAAGTATTTTTTGTGAAAAAATTATTGGAAACTGGCTTGGGCATGTTGGGTACAGTACCTCTTCGTCAAAAAAAAGACTACCATATGACCACCTCTACTTAATAAAAAAATAGAGAACCTTCAGTTTTCTCTTTTCCGGAATTCCTTTGATGATTTATGGCAGCGGTGGGAAAATGTGGCTCTTTGATTAGGAAACTGCGGCTCTGCCGATGGACCACCACTGCGAATATCTGATTGAACGCTTCCTAATACCAAGTATTAGATAGTTATTATGGGAAACATTTCTGGGCTTAGATAAAATCTAGCATTCTGACTCGTAAGTTAAAAGAAATCTGCTTAGGCGGAAAATCCATCACCCCGATCCCAAATGTAGTTACATTGCTGCACAGACGGGTCAAGAATGAAGTCATAACAGGTCCCGGTATTTATGGACCAGGCACTAAACTTTCTGTTGCGATGGGCAGATAACCTACAGTTTCTTAGACGGAGTCGTTATTAAAGCAAAGATCTTCTATATGGCCACCTTGTTGTAAAGGCGGTTTTTGTACTTTTATATCAAACCAGTGGATTCATTTTCAATGTCAGGGCTTGCAACATAAGACCGACCATAAACTAGTTGTTGAAGTGCATAGTTACGGATAGGATACTTTTTTTACATACTTACTTTTATATTTTCTGGTTTTTAAGCGTATTTTGCTTTTCGTTTTTTTGTTGTTGTTCTTTTTTTTACTTTGCCACTCAAAAACTGGGTAACCTTGAAATGCAGCGTCCCCTGCTGCAACTTTGAAGTAGCTTGAGAGCTCGCTTAAGATGTTTTTTCCTCATATTTTACTTCTGCAAATTCTTGCGCTGCCTGCCTTCTACTGCATAAGTAGATGTGTATGTATTTATAAATGTGCATTACAATCTTTGTCTTTTTCTCTCTCCCCGCTTTTGTTTTCTCCTCACTTGGCTATTGCGTCGTATTTAGAATTTTGCTGGCGTATATTATATGTCCTGCTTAGTTTATGACTTAATACGGAATTGAAACCGGCAAGGACAGTATAATAAATGGATTGACTAAGAAGGCGCAGCCTATGAACGCAAGTGCATTTTTTTTTGCTATGCTATGCTTTCGCCATACTCACAGCCTTGCTTTGCTGTTGTCGTTTGGGGTTAGATAATTTGAACCTCGTGCGGATTTTTGATTGTGCCTTTAGTGCTTTTGCAGGAAGGACAACACAATACGTGTATATATGTAATTGTTTTGAATTATATTGCGTGTTTTTCAGATGGCCGCGTAACTTGACGTTAACTGCCCAGGTAGGTTAAAAGGTTGCACTGCGAAGGTTCAGGTGTTTACTAAGCCTTAAAATGTTTACTTAAACTTTTTTCGCAAACTTTTTGCGGATTTTTTTAAAGCTTATTGCTGAATTTTTTGATTAACAACTTTTCTCCAATTTTTTACATTTTTACCAAGAGTTCATAACAAGAAATTTAAATTTTTTACTTTTTGCAAAATATTTCAGTTCTTTTCCTTAACCTTTCTTTCTAAATTTTCCCGGATTTTTTTTTACCCAAAAGTGTTTTCTACCTTTTAACCGACTACAAGAAAAATGAAGAGATTATCAATTCGTCGGAAAATTTTTTTATTTTTTATTTTTATGTATGTTACCGCATACGTATGGACCACGTCAACCGATTTCGAAAATTCTTCGGAAATTTGGTGTCTCAGAGGTGGTCCCATACTAATCTGGTTTAGATCCGATCATTGTATCATGAAAAAATTAACGGTACTCCTAAATTTTTATATAAGATTTGAAGTCGGTTTTGTTTTTTGCTTAAAAATTACTTGTTCATTAGAAAATTACGATTTTTTCACTTGTCTAAGCAGACTTTGAAAAGTTAAGAATTCGTTTTGAAAAAAATCGTTTCCATTAATTTATTAACTATTATGCTTCCAGTTACTTCAAAAAATGTGTCGCTATTTTTTTATTATTTTATACGAAAGGTACAAAGAAAAGTATTTTCAACAAATATTTTCCATTATTTTGTTCCCTAAAAATTTCTCAAAACTTTTTTCGCTTTTTCAGAAAAACATAAAAAAAACATTCCCAAATACTTCCTCTTTTCTCCTAGTTTTTTTTCCAAAACGTTAAATTTATAATAAATTAATATATAATAAATTTATTTTATAAATTGTTAACCACTTTGAATTTTTTTCCAAAAATTAGACGATTGTTAAAATTGTTACATTCATTTTTTCCTAAGTTTTTGCAGGCAATTTTGTTTCCAAACCGCGTTTCCAACTACTTTTTTACACATGCAAAGTTTTTTATTTTCTAAAATTTCCCGCAAAAAGTTTGCGATTTTTTTTTCTAAATTTTTTCGAAAACTATTGTACTAAAAAATGTAACGTCAAAGTGTTTTTATTAACGTTTTTATTTAACATTTTTCTACTAAAAACTTTTGCGTGTAGTAATTTTTAATCAATTGGTACATCAAATTTTTTATTCAATCTTTGCATACCAAGTTTTTCTGGCTAAAGGATTTTAAAATTATTTTTTTTTTGTGTTTTAATTAACTTTGTAACTTGACATACTTATATCAGTTCAACTGAAGAGAAAAAGAATTAAGCAAATAAGGACGAATGGAAATTCCAAGTTTCAGAACATACGGACTGTTATCTCGAACTAATAGACCTTGTGTAAATTTTCCCGCGACAGCATGAGCCAGTCTCTGGTTCAATTGGAAAAAATTAATGGCTCTTAACCCTATGGTTAAGTATTTAACCCCGGTCGTTGGTGCGAGCAGACAAGTTTCAAGACGAAAATTAAAATTGTTAATTGCATAGCTGCGAAAACAACAATAAAATATGATTTAATACTTTTTACGTACATATGTATGTATGTCGATTTCAAAAGCAACAATGTTATCAGCAGCTGGCCAAGAACAGTGTAAAAGAAAATACTACGATGCCATTGACTAACGCTAGAGGCCTTCCTTATGTTTTATTCTTTTTATTGTTATTGTTTTTTGTTGATTTTATTTTTATTTTCATTTAAATTTTTATATATTTCGCAAACAGCGCAACTGATAAGCGGCTTTTATGAGCGCAAGCCTACAACCGTCTGTGCGAATACTGACATTTTTACAATGCGATTACAAGCGAAATATACAAATAGAGCTGAGTTGCAAAATAAATACAGAAAGTATGTAGGCAGACATGCGTGCAATGGTATGTGCGTATATAAATATGTATGTATGTATATGCACCCAGGCATTTGGGGTGCATTCCAAAACGTCAAAATAATACAAAGCATCAGTCTCTTTTATTTCTAAACCTCAGCAGATTGTAATGTCAAATGTGCGCAACCATGGTTAGATGTTAGTTTTCAACTAGTTTGCGCACTTCTACTGCGGCTTAGAAATAAAAGAGACTGATGCTTTGTATTTTGACGTTTTGGAATGCACCCATGCATATTTAAATAGAGATATTGGTATAACATCGCGATAGCGAAAATCTGGCAAACAAGCCAACACTGAAGTCAACGAGTAAATCATCGACTGACTGACTGATGGCTGCATATCAAAAGTGAGTAAAGTGTGTACCATGGTTGACCAGCCAACAGTAGACAGACAGTCAGTCAGTCATTCAGCCAATGACGCCATTTATTTGTTTGCGAATTTCGCCATGTGTTCGTTTTTTTGCACATACTGTACTGTTGCTTTTGTTAGCTGTTTATGACCTCTTCTTTGCCAACAATGCTTCTTCTCCAACTCACAATCTCATGTGATGATGACAACTCTTTACGAGTAACCGGTTGTAATCGGTTTTGAGCAGTTTTTAGCAGTTTGAAGTGGTGTTAAGTTTATAAAAATAGTGGAGTTGTTAGCAGAATACGGGGGTAGGCGGCAGTCTGCTATGCTGATGGTAAGCAAAAAGGTTGGTGAGTTGTCGATTTGGGACGCTGTGCTTGAAGTTGTTTACAGTTTGCTTTTAGTTTCGATGTTTCTTCTACGCATTGCTTGTTCCCTTTTTGGCATATTTTTCGACAATTTATGGCACGTTTGTTGCTTTTTGTTTCTGTTTTGAAGTATGTATGTATTGGGTTAAAACTGTCAAGACAGCAGTGTTAATAATTTTGCGAAATTTTTGCAATCAATCCCGTGTGGCAGTAATTAGCGTCGATTGCACTGACGGGGTTGTTACTACAGGATGTAGTAATTAACATTTTTTTAAATAAAACCGTTTACGCCGACTCCGAACGGCGATTGTATTTTTTGAGAAGCTGTTTTCCATGGCGGAAATACACTCAGAGGTTTACCATTGCCGACCTTTCTTCTATACTTTTTGCTTTGTGATGTTGCTTTGACCAGGGCTTGAACCCAGGCAGGAAAGTATTTTTCATAACTTATTTTCTCTAATTTTGTTCCCTACACTGTTTCAAATTTACATATGTATGTATGTAGATACATATCGTCGTTTAAAGTACAAAACCTCGTATCGTCAATCTTCAAAACCGCGTAACTGACATTGGCTGCCAAAAATTGGATTTGCTCTTGGCTTAAACTTTATCCATTCGTCCTGAAATATACTGGCCAGAAATGCGATTGCTTTATGAAAAAGAGAACCATTTTGAAATATGAATGTTTTTACTCTCTAGAAAATAATTTATGCAACCTCACATACGAGGTTTTGCATTATCTTGATGCGGTTTTGTACTTTAAACGACGATATGTATGTTTATTCTTCCCAAAAATATTCCTCATAGTGTTGCATAATTTTTTTTTTAATCTCGGAATTTTTCAGAAAAAAATATCCTTCAATCAAATTTTTTAACGGCTCTTTCAAAAATGTTTCCAGACATTTATTTTCAGAGATATTTTCTTTTTTTTTCAGCCAAAAATATTTTCAAACGAAAATTTTCAACACTGAATTTTTTGTCAAAAATTATTTCAAAATAAATATTTTCTCCAATGCATATGTATATAATCACATTCCCTCCCACTTTGCCAGGGCTTGAACCCAGGCACTGCTTACAACGACATGACAGCGGCCGCCAATAACGGTTAAATTATGATTTTTACTTTAAAGATCATAACCGTTACGGCGTCTAAAAAAGAAAGAGAAAAATCTCATGGTGTTTTTTTAATTTAATTTTAAAATAATTATTAGCATACTTTTCTTTCGTGCAACCAAAAAATTTTAAATGAAATATTAAAAAAAATATAAAAAAATAAATATCTAATGTTGAAAAATTTAAAAAATTACATAAAAAAAAATAAAATTTTAAAAATAAATAAAGATATACTTAAAGTCTATAATTTATAATAATTTGTTTAGTTTATTTTTGTACAGTTTAAAGGCTCAGTTAGCCTAGACTTAATTGACGTAACGTAACCTAATACATATATTGGCCATTACAATATATTTTTGTTCAGAAATTTTTTGGTGTGGCTTCCTTACAAAGTGACAATCAGCGGAAAAGGAAAATAAAAAAACCAAATATTTTTACTTCTGGCTAAGTTGACGTGTTGAGTACGTAATACTTAAACAGATTGTTAAAGTAAACGCTTCGATAACTTAGTACTTAAGTAACGATGAATGTGCATACAGTCAGCGTCAAAAATATGCATACCCTGATGTTTTGAAGATTTTATCTATTCTTATTTTCCCTAGGTACCAAGTTTCTCTTATTTTTTATAAAAATATAGTTCATTCAACAGCCAGAACCACAAGAATCGCTTGTTTTTTAATTTCATACAGAAGTCTGGGGGAAAATGCCATACATTTTCATCATTTAAAATTTTTCAATTCGATTTCTTAGAAATTTTTAGTATACAGTTTTGTAGCCCATTAAATTTTAGTATAATAATGAGCAAGTTTCAAGTCGCTAAAAATGAACGTTGATTTTTGTTTTTGTTTCGCTGAGGGTAATGCGTACCTTCTTTCATATAAAAAAAAGTCCCGTAAAATTCTCAAAAATCCACAGTAGCTTATAGTCACTTAAAACTTGCACTTTATTGTACTGAAATTGAATGAACTACAAAACTGCTTACTCAAAATTTGGTTTAAAAGCTGAAAGTTTTTTATGAAAATTTGGCGAATTTTCCCACATATTGTAAAAACTTTGAAACATGAATTTATTTGCCATTTGACGCAGAATTAACTATATTTGTATATACAAATTTACGAAAACATTTATTGTGAAAAACATTGCAAATATAAAAAAAAACACTGTTGGGAGACTTATTCTGGTGGGTGTATATAGTATCTAGATGTGTAATTTTGCAATTGATTGATAAGCTGGAAGTAAATATACATATGTTTTTTATTTCCTCATCCGCATCACGCTTTCTTACATGTATGCATGTTTATAAAACCAATAATCTGCGTATTAGTAACATTTTAAAGAGCATACGCCTGCGCTCATTATTTAATTAAATTTATTTCCCATTGTCAAACATGTTCCTTGTTTTTAAGCTGCGATTAGACTTTGATTTACAGCCGCCCGCACTTAACTCTGAACAACGATCGTCAAGGCAATAATATTATAAATAAATTTACAATGTTTCCCATATCGAGCATTTTATGCGAAGTCATAAATGGGACATTAAATTGTTGAATATTCGTATAAATATGCTTTGAAAAGCGTAGTAAAAGTGTACACTGTACTTACACCCATTGTATGCCAGCTTAGTGTTTATTTTTAGTGCGATTGGTCACAGCACCTTTAAGACTTACGCTCGCATTAGATCATAACAACGAAAACGGTTTCGTAATATAAAATGCGCGTTGCAATTTCGTTCTGTTCCAATTTTTTTGCAAAGGAAAAAGTTGTACATAGCCTTTTGAGCAAAGCTGCATGCAATTGTATGTGTAAATACGCCACGAAAGGAACGCAACAGTTGTATGTCTTTCCCGCAAACCATTTAACATTTTCCATTTTCTTTTTGTCGGCTTATCCATCTGCTATACGAAGCACAAATCCATTGGCTGATTTTTGTTCCTATTCACAAAAGTGGAAAGGGTTTTTCCCCGCAAAAATTGCGTGAGCGTAGCGGATTCTCAGAAATTCGGTTTAAGTCAGGTTTTAAGCGCGTTTTGTAATAGGCAACTCTCGGATTCAGTTTACTAGCTCATTTTTTTACTTTTTATTTATTTTCTGATCCTCACTCTTTTATTTAGTTGTTTTTTTTTTTTAGTTCTTGGCTGTCCCACTTACTTTGTTTAATTTGTTTATGTATATATGTATGTATTTTTGACTCATTCACGTTATAAAGACTTCTGCGAAATTAATTTTAATATCGGGAAAAAACTTGCATATGCAATATTTGTTTTTTTAGTGGCTTACAAATTGTACTGTATAAAAAAAAACCAAATTTATGAAGAAGTTATAAACTTGCTTAGGTTGTTTAAGAAACATTTCACCTTTGAAAGATAAACCCACAAACCATTGGGTGTGTAAATTTTTCACGGTCACATTCTACCTTCACTTGGTCGGCGGCTGATCGTTATTGCAGCAGTATAACTTAAGGAAGCCGGCTCACGGATCGATGGATCCTCAGGCCGTTCGGCTATCATAGCCACATCAGCGAATATTTCGATACCTATCAGCATCGATTATTTCATACCCTTAGTCATTTTCGATAAGAAATTTAAAGTTGTGATAACAAATGGCTGCAAACTTGAAGGTCGAGGCGCAGGATGAAACCATTCAAAGCCTTTTATGTCACTGGCCGACTTTAAATAGAAGATGACTACTCACCTTTGGTAAATCACTATTTCAAGGGCTGGCGGAGATTCTCGAACGTCGCTTGTATCCGAGTGAGCTTTTCAAGACTGGAAAAAATAGGCAACTCAATGTGGTATCACATCGCGACATCATTATCTTATGTGAGGGGAGGTACTCTCTAGCCATTCCAACCTAACCTTCAACACTTGTTCTAACAGTCATTTGTTTTTTGTACCAATTTCACACAATACAATACAATAGGTTAAAATTTGCAATTTGTGATTTTGCTCATTAATCGGTTTCAAACATCCTTGGAGACCCATCGTAGAACATTTAAATACGTTAGTTCCTATCAGGACAGGCTAAAGTTGTAACGTAAATTTTTCTATTTCAATCATGCGTCAAACTTTCTTTTGTTCCTTTTTAACTCTTTTTTTTTTAAGTACTTTGTTTTTATGCTAATTTTGTTCCCTGCCAAATATGTACCTAACATCCACAATGATCTTGCAACATATGTCTACCTGAATGAAGCAACCAGTCAAACAAAATTTCGAATTTTGTTTTCACATTTATATTTGTTTACGAAAAATGTGAATAAAGATAAGCGGAATTAATACTGCAAACAAAAAAAAAAGCAACCGGCATGATTTCAGAAAGGTGTGCCATTAAACGCTAGACAAAGTGTAAGATTATTTTCAACTTTGTTGACTTCTTTGTTAACTATTGTGCGTTTCATGTACCCAGCGGCTAGTAATGCTCTGCGTTAAATAGCAGTTTTGATATGAAATTTTGTTATTCGGAAATTTTCTTTTTGTTTTTTGTTTTTTTTTTTATGACGGCATTTTTGCTACAGCTACTTGTTGACTACATTTTGTTCCAGTTTATGTCTTATCTGGTATTTAGATAATTTTTTCTCTTTTTTTACTTTTATATCTATGCTTCTACCTTCAAATTTCGCCTTACGCTTATACATTTACTGAGATATCTTTGTATTTTTTTATTTGCTGCTACACAACAAAAAAAAAAGATTATGAAAATGATACAAATAATAATGCGCCTGAAGTTTTTGACCTTGTAGCGCTCCAATTCGCGTTAATGTTTATAGTAGCTCGCTTATATTGCTCTACATTTTTGATATCACAAGCCCTCTAGCAAGCTTTTTGCTTATTCAAGGCTGTTTCCAGCTCTCAAGAAAAACGAAAAATTTATATGAAATGACGCACAAGAAATGGAAACAAAATTTTCTTCTGTCAAAATTTCTTAAATCAGCTTGCATGGTGAAATTATACCAGGTGTACTACACGAGCAAAAATAATTGAAAATTTGCTTGAAAAAATTTCCATAAGATAGCCGAATGTCAAAAAAAAGGAAATAAACCGGGAAAGCTGATTTATTATTTCACCTGTTTTTTTTGTTATTTCACCATAAGCAGCTTACAGCTCTCAAGAAAATGTGCTCGTATATTTATTTTTTCAAGCAACAGAAACGAAAAATAATAAGCCACTAGATTTAGAAGCCAACTTTTGAAAGTGTCAATCACAAGTAAAAATTCAAGATTTTACTTTTTTTTCATTGAAGAGCAACCAGCTTGCCTGAGCCTTTGCCTTTCACGTCAGCTGATTATTATTATTTTTTTTAATTTTTTTCTTTTTATTTCTTCTATTATTATTATTTTTTCAAATATAAACTGCTGTACCCGAGCTCATTCTCTGTGACATTCATTTTACTTGCTCACCTCGATTCTACTGAGAAATAATGCCGAAGCTACAACTTTAAAATTCCATTGCTATCCTTAATTATTTTCCTTCTGATTTCCATAAGCCTGCAAAAAAAATAAAATAAATGAACAGAATTTTAAATAANCTTGTAGCGCTCCAATTCGCGTTAATGTTTATAGTAGCTCGCTTATATTGCTCTACATTTTTGATATCACAAGCCCTCTAGCAAGCTTTTTGCTTATTCAAGGCTGTTTCCAGCTCTCAAGAAAAACGAAAAATTTATATGAAATGACGCACAAGAAATGGAAACAAAATTTTCTTCTGTCAAAATTTCTTAAATCAGCTTGCATGGTGAAATTATACCAGGTGTACTACACGAGCAAAAATAATTGAAAATTTGCTTGAAAAAATTTCCATAAGATAGCCGAATGTCAAAAAAAAGGAAATAAACCGGGAAAGCTGATTTATTATTTCACCTGTTTTTTTTGTTATTTCACCATAAGCAGCTTACAGCTCTCAAGAAAATGTGCTCGTATATTTATTTTTTCAAGCAACAGAAACGAAAAATAATAAGCCACTAGATTTAGAAGCCAACTTTTGAAAGTGTCAATCACAAGTAAAAATTCAAGATTTTACTTTTTTTTCATTGAAGAGCAACCAGCTTGCCTGAGCCTTTGCCTTTCACGTCAGCTGATTATTATTATTTTTTTTAATTTTTTTCTTTTTATTTCTTCTATTATTATTATTTTTTCAAATATAAACTGCTGTACCCGAGCTCATTCTCTGTGACATTCATTTTACTTGCTCACCTCGATTCTACTGAGAAATAATGCCGAAGCTACAACTTTAAAATTCCATTGCTATCCTTAATTATTTTCCTTCTGATTTCCATAAGCCTGCAAAAAAAATAAAATAAATGAACAGAATTTTAAATAATAATACTTACTAATGTATGTTGTATATAACAAATCCCATTTACTATTTTGTGCTCAACTCACTTGTCTTACGGTACTTGTGCTTTTTTCCAGTCACGTTCCACAATTTTACTATTCGAAACAGTAAAACATTTTTTTACAATACGAGCTATAAAAAGTAAATGTAAACAAAAGAAAAAAAAAACACAAACAAATAGTTAAATAAACGATGAATAATCGTGCAAACATATGTATACTCTTAGCATATGTAAATATGCTTTACACTTTAGTATTTACCACCAACAGGTACGGCACCTATTTAAAAATATTCACAAATATGATACAGCTGTATTTAAACACGTGATGACATTATTAATATTCATTTAGCACTTCCAATTCAAAACTTAAATGCGAACAATCTTTCATGGCATACAGTATAACCTAACATGACCTGTAAGAAAAATTACAGACTTTGAATTTGTTATTTACTTTGTCGCTTAAAAAAGTACTTTGCCGTTGCTGTAAATTTTCTTAAAGAAATAAACATATGAACAGATATCTTTTTAACACTTTCGATCTCAGTTTTCACTAGCTAATTTTTTTCTAGCGGGGAATTTTCTTCAAAAATCACTTCCAAACATTATAACAGCAACAAATACACTTTTTACTAGCTGAGTATGTATTAGAGTCCAGCGCAATTGTATTTGCCGCATTTCATTCAATAAGTACTCCTTGCNGAATTTTTTGTAGTAAAAGTCTAGAATTATATAATCCAAAAAAAAATAAGAGTTTTTGTTCATGTGGCAACGAAACTACTTTAGCCGCAGAGATTTTAGGTCGCTGAATCCAAATTTCAAGTCAGAATTTAACAGTTGCCCCACATTTTTGTATTTCTAACTTCAAAAAGTATCATAAAGTTCCAATTACTTCAGATTCTATTCCTCTATCCAAAATTGATTAAGATTTGACTGGTCTAGCCGTGCGAAATAGCGCAGTTTTTGTGTCGCTAGCTCAATAACTCCGGCGCCATCCGTGGTGTCAGCGCACTAACTTAGCTCAATAGCGCAGTATACTGATTTGAACACGGCGTCAGTAGTGTCGTCTCTATTTCTTTAATTTTCAGCGCTGAAAAATGCTCGTACTGCAAACCGAATTTAATTGCTAAAAATGTTGTAGTAAATGACACGATATTCTTATCATTCTTGAGTAAAAGCTTTAAATTTGCAAAGATAAGTTTCTCTGGCGTTCTCACCTTTCAAAAGCAAAATCAAAATACATGTAATATTTCCAAGAATTAAAGCGAATTGTGTGTGTGTCTCATGTGTTTCTTGGTGTTAATGGCGCTAGCGGTTTTCATATATTGGTGTTGGCAACTCCGACTGCGGTGTTAACGCAATTGCGCCGCGCAGCGCAGTTTTACCCATGCCCATACTGGTCTCACTTGCCGTATAAAGAAAAGCTTATTTGTGAATCTGCTTTTCTAGAGAGGAGAAATAAAAGAATGTTTCTGCCAGTAGCGTAATTGTAAATAATTGAATGACCACTTCAATTAAAAGCCACTCGGTTAGTCTCCGGTCTAACTTATCAGTCAAATAAACTGCGTTTAAATCGTTTGACCGGAGAATGTTAAATTTTATTTGAAAATTCGGCACGAAACTCTGCTTTTAAAAAATTTAAAGGAGTTTTGTAAAAGCCATTCCAATGTTCTTACCATCGTTTTCATTTTCTTCTCGAGTTTCAAAATAATTTTTAAAACTTAAATTATGTAGACATTGTACTTCATCTAAATTATTTCAGATCAAAGGCTTAGCTTTCATTTTACACATTTTGTTTTGGTCTTCTTATTTGTTTACGAACAAACCTAGAAAGCGTGCATGCAAAATTGACCTGATTTTTTGTGCATTGTTGTTCTACAACTTGTTTTTTTTTTTAGTATTGTTTACATCATCCGGTGTTACGCGTTGTAACTGTAAAACAGTATTCGCACTTACGTGACTAGTGGAAGGTATGTGAATGATTTTGAACAATGTTTCAGAGGTCACTGACCAGTGTGTTTGTGTTTACTGATTAACCTTACATTTACATACATATTTTTTTATTCTATCAGTATGTATCTTTCTGGAAGGCGTCTTCGGAGATACATACATACATTGTTACACTGTGAATCTATTCAACTTTTATAGAAGAAATTTATGTACTTTCTCATTATGTCATTCTGCATCAAAAACTAATTTTTGAAAAAAAGTGGAGTTGGCACCTTCTCACCTTAGATAGCGATATGTTAATCAATTTGTTTTATTTTATTGTTATGTCTTTTAACTCGAGAGAACATGTAAATTTATTTATCTCTTTTTGAGTTGTCAATCTGCTTGTGAAATGTCTGCAATTTTCGCGCCTTTTTTGATTGCGTCAGTTTTTTTTGCAAACCAGTTTCGGCTAATTTACATTGGTAACAACTGATTAGAAGTGTTAATTTTTTTGCAATATTTTTTCATAAACAAACCATTTCGCGGTACTCGACTGATCGTGGTAGTGATAATAATGCTTTGCAATCAGCGTACATGTGTTTCATTTGCGAACAGCTGTAATCAGCGCGCTTAGCGTTTTTTTTTTGTGTTTATATGTAGATTTATTAGTGGTGACGATGTCATAATGGCAAAGTGATTAGGGTGGCCTTTAGCTGTGGTGTAGCCACTCATTGTTTCAATTGGCAATAACACCGTGCGACAGTAAATTTTACACACGAAAACAATTAATATATTCACAAAACTGGGAGCCAAATATAGTAAAACTGCGTTTTTAATTTTTCTATCTGACGTTAGGATTTTTTTAAAAGGACTTTGAAATTTCTAGAATATGATTGAATAAAAAAATTAGTTAAAAGATTCGGTTTATTGTCGAATAACAATATGGGTATCAATTGAAAGCAAAAAATTCTGTAGGATAGAAAAAAACTTAATTTTTTGGTGCACCAGGACGAATAAGCATTCAAAATGTCCTTTTAAAACTTCATCGTTGAATATCCTTTATTTTTTATTTTTTGTTTGTGTATATAAATAGAAATTTGTGGGTTTAAGAAAGTATAAGTTTTCTGGAATCCTTTACAACGATGCCAATTTTTTAAAACACTTATGCGTCTTGGTTGCCCAAAAAAAATTTTTTTTTTCAATTCTACAGAATGTTTCCTTTTATTGTTCCTCATATTGTTACTCTACAATGCAACAAATCTTTTATTCAATCATATCTTAGAAATTTCAAAGTCCTTTTAAAAAAATCCTGACGTCAGAGATAAAAACTAAAAACGCGGTTATACTATATTTGGCTCCTATCTTTTTTAATATATTGCTTTCTTCGTGTGTTTTAAAAATTTTTGAATTTTTGGTTTTTGTCGCACGGTGTAATATCAGTTGTACACTGATATCGCACGGTGTAATATCAGTTGTACACTGATATGATCCATTGCTCAAGCGCGTTGACGTGCACAGTGCGCACATTTGCGCGTCATGCTTACTCTGCCCATTGGCGTTAAAATTAAATTATTCACCACTTTCGCAAAATACTTATATTAATTATGGAGACACAGTTCTATGTGGTTTTGGTTGAATAACTTGTTAGCAATACTTAGATTGTATTGCCAGTTTTTTATTTCCTTTGTCACATATATTTGTGTATATTTTTTCTTTTTTCCTTCTTACTGGGTTTGCTCTTATCAGCACCTACTACATATAATATTAATAGTCGCAGAAGTAAACAAACACTTGTAGGTGCAAAAACCATTTTTTTTTTTACATATTCTCTTTTTTATTTGCATGGACTTTGTTTTTTGTTTGCAACATTTTAATCCGCTGCTTTATTTTATTTCTCTGCGTACCTGTTTGTGTTCTGACAAAATGATGTGCTGTACTTTGCTGTGTGTTTAATTAAACATATATTTTTTTTTGTATAGACACTGCAGTACTTAGCTTTGTTCCGATTAATTTGTGACATTCGGCACGTGCGCCAGTTTTTTGCACTGCATAGACGTCAATCATTTCCACTTAAGTAGAAAGATACTCATTGTTCAAGTGTGTTTTTAATTAGTCTGTGTAAAATAACCTATCACTGATTAACTCCTTTGTGCTGACGGCAGCTGTGTTTCAATTTGTCAGATAAATTCAAGCATTGTGGATCGTCAGCAGTCACGGGACTCTAAGGATCAGGCGGTCTTGGTCCTTACTATTACCCTGGTTAGGGTGGACTACATTAATATGGGGAGCCGCAAAAAAGTGTGCAAATCGTAAGTCGCTTCGTTGCTCTTTTCTACGGTTGCTCAGATGCCTACTAACTCGACACCCATGTCATAAGGCCAGTATTTATGTTGAATGTTACAAAAAGATTTTCGATAATTTTTATTCATAATTTTCGTCAAATAGGCTTTATTTCTCAAAATAGCCTTATTTTACTCGATACATTTAGATTCTAGTTTTTTCACTTTAAGCGCAGAAATAGCCATCGTAGACTACGTGATCCGTACTAGAGATGGGCACGGGACTAAATATTCAATCCCGATTCCGCGCATCTCGACCATAAGCTTATAATTAGCAATTCATGATTTCAATTTAAAAATGTGATTAATCGATGTTTAAGTAAACAAAGTCTTATATAAAATATCAATGAAGAAAATAATTTTCTCCTAAAAATTTTCATTAATTTTAACTGAAAACAATTATTTTCTAACTTTTGTACAAAAAAAAATTGCATAAAACTCAAATTTTTTTTCTGTGCTTTTCTTTTTATGTAGTACTTTCCAAAAATGATTTTCCCAAATAATTTTTTGGTCAAAAATAATGTTTTTTCATACATACGGGTGAATGGTTTTATAATGCTGGTATACATTGTTTTGTTAAAAAATTTCTTTAACCTACATAAATTACTTTTTTCCTAAACATCTTAAATTAATTTTTCCCCAAAAATGGCTAAAAAAATGCTTGGTACCCTATTACACTAAGAAGTTAGTTTATTTTCGAAATTTTTATTACCAAAAATAATTTTTTCGAAAATAATGAACTTTTACTGCAAAAATATTTTTTTCTTCACAAAATATTTGGCTCTAATATCTGGTAATTTTTGTTTTTTTTTTTGGGTAAACATATTTTTTCCTAAATTATGTTTTTACGGTAAAATGTTTTTCCAAAAAATTTATTTTTTCTATCCTTCTAAAATAAAAAAAGTCTTAATTAAAAAATTTCTAAATTTTGATAAAAATATTTTATTCTTAATCAAATTATATCAATGAACATAAGGCACATTTTAAAAATAGAAAATATAAGATTACTAAAAACGTGCACGGTTTCCTTATGAGTGGAGTAAGTTTTTGCAAAATATGTTTTGAAGGGGCGCACGTTTCGACCGCGGGCCCCGAAATCGATCACTGAGATAAATTCACATGACTTTTAAATTTAGTTTAAATACTTAAAAAAAATTATGAAAGATCTGACATCTTCCGGTTATTATTATTATTTTTTTTTTGCTTTGCTGTTCGTTTTCGTCTCAATAAAACATTTTTAACGATATATTTGTATAAATACGTGGGGGGAAACCCGCGGGAAAAGCTAGTACTTTATATTGAAAAAATACAAAATACCTTCAATAAAAAACTTTCAAAAATCAATGCGACTTTTGACTAACTCCGAATTCGCAGTTTTTTACCAGAATTTAATGGGCTGCAAAAAATCTGATTAAAAAGTTTAAAATTTGCTGAATTTTCGTGAGTTTTGCACAAAGTCTAGGAATTATATTTTTATGTTTTTTTGTTGTATAATGACCCATATTTTTATAAAATCTAGCAGAAAAATATTAGAAAAAAAATTTTGCATAATTGTGAAAAATTTGCTGTGTCAACACCTTTTGCCGGCAGTGTAGGTTTTTTTTTTTTTAATTTCGTCGATTCACCTAAACCGCAATGCATTTACGCACCTTACATACAAAACAAAACAAAAAAATAGTGGATTGCGTTCCGACACGCACATTGCGGCAGCAAAGCTATAGGAACCTACTGTGAGTAGACTCCCTCACTTCTACAACCGCACACCCTACATTGCATTTTCTCATTTCTCGCCTGATTCGCTAGCGAGTGAACTATGTAAGTACTGGATATTTGTTCATTCATTTGTACGCTCGCATTTCCGCTTGTGAGAATTTCCACGCTAACATTTTCCATAAGCACACCCACACATACGCCGGCATTCACGCACACTTTCTTCCGAATATCATAAACGCACGAAAAGTCGAGTTGAGTCGAGTCGTTGCGCCGCGCTGCTGGCACTTGCGCCACATTGCTGTGCGCCTGTTCTTTTACTCCAACTAATTAACGGGTTATAATTGTTACCTCAATCTATTGGCCGACCGCTACCGCACCGGCAATGTGAGTGCATGTGCATGTGTTGTGGCGGCGGCAATGATGTTGACACTTGACACCCAGTCTTAATTAATTGTTAAATGTCCAAAAAGACTGGGCTGCTTGCAGCCAAGCAGGCTGGCGGCGAGTCGGGTGGGACGCCAAAATATATGCGTTTGTAAGCGTGTACATTGGCGGGCCCCCCAAAATATATTGTAATGATATACAATGTACATACGCATACACGCGCAAGCAACGCTCGACCGCCATTAATTGCCTTTGCTGCTTCTTTTCTCACAGGCGCAAAGCATCTTCCTTTTAGTTGGCTGCCTTTTCTCATTTCTACGCACGACTTTTGTGGCGTCTATGTGTGTTTATGTGTGTGTGTATGTGTGTATGTGTGTACGAGGTACCCCCAAAATGCTGCAAGCAACGGTAACTTTTAATTGCTACGCCTCACACGCCAATGACTCATCAACACACTTCACCCAGCAGTTGGGAGCGTGGAAAGCACACAGCAGTCAAATCAACTAAACTCGTCAGTCCCTCTATGCGTCCGTTCAGCCGAGCCGTCCAATTAGCCGAGTTTGTTTGCTTCCACTTGGCAAAGTCCAAACTTCAGTTGGTTGTTGGTAGTTTATTTTTTTTTTCTATTTGGATTTTTTCATTCGACTCACACATACACGGCAATTCCTATTAGTTCCCTTAAACGTTTACTGCTTTGCCTGCCCCAAGACTGAAGAGTACTAATTATATTCGCTTGGCTTGCAGCTTTTCTTTCTGTTTCCGCCTTGCCTCCCTGCTCACTGCCTGCCTTCCTTCATTTATTTTTCTCGCCATTATCCACACTCCTCTTATCCAGCCAAACCAGCTATCCATTCAGTCATTCATTCATTTATTTATCACTTGCAATCACAGATCTATGTACACAGCTGCTGCTCCAACTAGTCTTCGTCTAAACACACATTGCTCCATCCAACCCATCAGCCATGCGTTTAATAACCCACCGCATGTCGATAAGTTTAGTTTCGCTTTTAGATGCATTAAATTTAGCCTCGACCTAGACCAATTAACTCAGGGTGATTTGATGGGCGCTCAGACTTTTGTGCTGCAGCGTGTGTGTTTTTAGGTTTTTGTTTCGTCTTTCGTTTCATTACATTTCATAGTATTTCTTGTCGCCGCACAGTTTTCATTGCCAGCAAACCATTTTTCGGCTACTCTATGCCAAACCTAATAAGTGTATTAGGGTGGTCCTTAAAAAATCAAATGAATGATTTTTTCAGTCTCACGCCCTCAATCGGTAATACCACGGTCACAGATATCACATATAAATTTTGGTCTCGATTTAAGACCGTTAAGGCGTGTCGCACGGGGGGCAAAGTTCGGATTCCTCTATGGAGACTCAAAAAATTTAAAACAATTTTTTGTTCATCTAATACCCAAAAATACATTACCATAGTCAAAGATATCACATATTCATTTTGGTCCCGATTGGAGTCGGTTAGGACGTGTCGCAAAGGGGACAAATGTCTGATGCTTCTAGGAAACTTAAAAAAATTAAAAGTATTTCTTTCACTTAATACCCAAAATCGATACTTCTAAAGTCAAATATATCACATATACATTTTGGTATCGATTGGAGTCGGTTAAGACGTCTTCATAGGGTACTCTGTACTTTGACCCCGCTCTGCGACACGCCTTAACCGACTCCAATCAAGGTAAAAATGTATATGTGATATCTTCGACTAGAGGTTGAGGCTTCTGAAATCTGATGTAAAAATTTGCTTCCTACATTTAAGGACCACCGTCATGTACATACGTGCGTACACCAAGCCACTTCACTTCGCCTCATAACCCTCACTCCATTCCACGCCACTACATACACTATTCGATTCGGTTCGCATTGTAATTAAAAACACAACTTTTCTTGTTACTGATAACGTCATTTGCTGTAGTGGTTTTCTCCATTTGTTTTCTTATTCTTTTCTGATGTGGTTTTTATGTGAAAAAAGACCAAGGGGCTGGGCGAAACGGTTGATGGACAGAGCAGAGTCTTATAGCATAGACAGATGGCAGCGTTGATCCGGATCAACCCGGGAATCAACTGCAGTTGATCCGGATTAAGTCCGAGTTAACGCTGCCGTCTGTTTAAGCTTTCATAGCATATACAGATGGCAACCTAATCCGGATTAACGGCGCAATTGATCTGATCAAAATTTAACACTGACAGACTGCAGATCGTTGGTTCACATCCCATGCCCAGCAAAATGCTTTTTAATTTTTTTTAGCTCTATACTACGTTCTTTGCATTTTGATCAGTGTTGTCATCGAAAATGCTCCTGATCCGCATTCAGTTTGAGACTTAACTCTAGGACCTCAATCCGCATCAACTGCAGTTAATTCCCCGAGATAATTCCCAATTAACAAGTTGATGCGGATCAACGCTGCCGTCTGTCTATGCTGTTAGACTTGCTCATTTAATTTACTCGGACGTATCGGTGGATTTCTACATCTGCAGCGGGTATTGCGTTTTTATGTTGGCCTTCGGGTTGTTATTTTCGTTTTCAATTTCGTTTTATGATCTTAAAGGGCCATACAGTGGTGGCAGAAAAAAATGAGTGTTAGGCACGAATATGCCATGAGTTGTATGTTTCTGTAAGATAATATTTTTCGTATTGTATTTAGATAGTTGCAAACTTGGAAACGTAGAATGAAGCAGAACAAGCAACACTAAGAGTTACTAAAAGAACTTGTGTTACCCGTTGATAAAGTTCCTAATCTTGAAAGCTCAAGATACTATGATCACCCTACTGCATGCAAAAAGTGTAATAAACGGGTTCCTTGTAGCTAAGGGATCAACTGTAGATGAATTAAATCGCCTTAGACTTTGTCTAGCGCATGCCGGACAGTCCCTCACCATGTGTTTCTGACCATTCGTTGTCCTCAAGACAAAACCGTTATTCCGTCTCTGTGGATAGATCAATCCTTTGCATATAACAACGCCGAAGGTTGAGCGCAACCTAACTAGGTTTGAAGAGAAAAATATCCTTTGCCTTTTGTCGCAAATTTCCATTATTCCATCATTATTCTGCATCAATCCGGAATCGGAGATTTCCGAAATATTCACTTCTACCATTTTTTCAAAATTATTGTTGCTTTTCCACAATAGTTTTTCGTTAAAAAATGGCCTCAAGCTCAATAAAAATTGTTGAATATCATTGTAATGATAGATAAATCTATTATATCAGTGTTCACTTCTACAGTTATGTCGACGTAATTACTCGGGATCTCTTGTTTAGCTGGATAGGTCTCATATATTTCATCTGAAGCGGTAAGGGGTTTAACAGCACACAACCTTGATACTTTTGAATAGGTCGTTTTAGTGAAATGTACATATGTATTTCATTAACGTACGCATATTGGACATCAGAAATAATTATTCGCATACAGATCCTAACAACTTCAGCTGGCCTATCAGCACACTTTTTCGATTGCTACCAAAAATATTTATACTTCGAAATATTTGCCTTTCTTTGAGATCAAGTATGTTCGAAAAGGTTTTTTTTGGGGGATAACCTTCGGCATACGATACAGTTTTCTCGTTGATTTCGTTCATAAGTTTTACTTGGGGTCTTCACCTTTTTAATCGAATATACATGAATATGTATACCTAGCAAAGTGACGGTATTCAACAGAATCCATTCGAATCTAGGGTCAATCAATACGCGATCATTTTATGCAATATCTCCAATCGTAGTTTTACAGGTCTGTGAACCCGGTTGCTAAGTTGTTCTGATTCCCTTTTCAATTGCTATTGAAATTAACAGTATATAAGCGATCGGTCTTTTTGGAATATACAGTATTGGCCAATACAATAGCACCTCCATTTCAAAGTGATATTGTTTGCCACTCATGTTCTAGTGGCTAAAAATTACCGTTGATTTTTTACAAAATTTTTCGCCGAAGGTGTTGCGGGTTTCTTCCTTATAAAAATCAATTGTGTTTGTTCGTTATATGGAAGCAAATTGGACAAAAAAAATCTAAAAAATCAACGGTAATTTTTAGCCACTTGAAACTTCCCCATTAATAATAATAATAATAATAATAATAATAGATTGGCGCTTACACATATGTTAGTGTTTGGCCGAGCTTCTATTCGGACTTGTGGCGTGCGCCTTGATGTTGTCACACAAAACGGAGGGACCTACAGTTTTTACGCCGACTCCGAACGGCGATTGTATTTTAATGAGAAGCTGTTTTTCATGGCAGAAATACACTCGGAGGTTTGCCATTGCCTGCCGAGGGACGACCGCTGTTAAGAAAATTTTTTTTAATTTTTTCTATATTTTTTGCGATGTTGCTTTGACCAGGGCTTGAACCCAGGTGTTGCGGAGTGGAAGCGCGCACTGCTTACCACTACACCACAGCGGCCGACAAACTTCCACATTATTAGACTATAATTGAATGGGCTATAAACTGCTTACTCAAAAAAAAATTTACACTTCTGAGATAAAAGTTTGAAATGGGGGTGCTATAGATATCGCCAACACTGTACATTTCAACTGTGCCGCCACTGTCGTAATGCAATATACATATATATATATATATACGTATGTATTTTTTCTCGAATTTAAAAATTAAATGCATTTCCACACCATATAACAAACCAACCATATAGGAAACAATAAAACGTCCAACAACTACGAACCAAATGAGGTTCTCACTAGCAGCCATGCACTGTCGATACGGGTAAATGTTCGAAAGTGAAACACACATGAAAATATAAAAAAATAAACAACAAAAACATTACAAATAGTTTACTCATATGTTTCGGGTGCATACATATGTACATATATGAACCTAAAATAAAACCACACAGCCGATAGTGAGCAAAGGGNATGCATTTCCACACCATATAACAAACCAACCATATAGGAAACAATAAAACGTCCAACAACTACGAACCAAATGAGGTTCTCACTTGCAGCCATGCACTGTCGATACGGGTAAATGTTCGAAAGTGAAACACACATGAAAATATAAAAAAATAAACAACAAAAACATTACAAATAGTTTACTCATATGTTTCGGGTGCATACATATGTACATATATGAACCTAAAATAAAACCACACAGCCGATAGTGAGCAAAGGGCTATTGCATCGATTCAGTATGAAAATTTCATATCCGCACCAAACGAAACTAAGAGCCATAAATAGCTATGGCGAGTAATCGCATGCTCGCAGCTAGCTAGCGTTTGTGAGCGCCTGGCATGCGGCTGCACGATCAACGCCTGCCAAATTCACCATACGCCACGATCACTCAACGGCGGACGACGCGATCGTTGCCAGTTTGGGGCTTTGGGGCTATGCATTATACAGTTACTGATAGTGCCGGTGTTGAGGGTGCGTGTGAGGTCGTCAGTGCTATTGCTTAGAGTTGGCGCATACGATCGTTCGCTCGCTCGCTTGATCAATCGTTCGATCGATCGATCGCTGCTGCTACTTCATAAATAGTTAGGCCCTTTATACTATGTATGTGTGTAGTTGAGTTTGTTTGCCATTGATTTTGTTGTGACTTTTACTTCTTTCTATTGATTGCTGCGCGCCTGTTCGAAAATCGATCGATTTGGAAGGGGTGTTTTTTGTAATTAGTTTTTCAAATTCATGTCATTAGCATAAAAGTGACAATTTTAATTGCACATAAAGTAATTTTTGGTGCCGTGAACAATAACAATTTGTAGTTGTTAGTGATCGATGAGCAACATCATTTTTGATATTTCAAAATTTGTACACTGCAAGAATTTTTTCAGATTTCTTTTTTGGTAGGGTTTTGAATTTTATACATCGCTTGAATTTACGTATGTACACACAAATCACATACGTATGTAAGTAATCTGTACGAAAAATTCTTGTAAATTTTAGACCAGAAAAGATTTTTTTTAATAATACTCAAATATGTATTTTTTTTTTATTTGTATATTATTTTTTATTCACATGTATTTTATTTTCTATCTCTTTCGATAACTATTTAATTTTTTCACCGTTTCAATATATATACATTTAAACTTTTTATTACGCAATTTTATTTTTACTTATAAAAATGTAGCTACTAAAGACTTTTATTTTTCCTTTTAAAATATTCAATTTAATTTTTTTATTCATTTTTGGTGAAATGTATTATATTTTTTTTAAGTCATTTACTAATTTTTTTATTCTACTTTATTTGATATTACTTTATCTAATTTTGTATTTTGTTTTATGACGTTTAAATTTAATATCTTTATTAAATGAATATCTTACTCTCATTAACTGTTTGAATTTTGGTTTTGTTTTATTTCTTAAAGTTCAGTTTTATTGTTTTTCTCTTACTTTTTGTGTTTTTATTTTGAGTGTTATGAATATGCACTTTAGAATTTTATCTGAAAGAAAATAAATGGAGGGACCCACAATTAGAAAAAACTTTTTGTAATTACGATGTTGCTCGGACCAGGGATCATATTCAGGTCTTATGGAGTGGTCGTACGCACCTCTAACCAATTAGTCACAAGGTCGTACCCATTTTTTAACTATTTATTTTTTTGAACTGTTATGATTTTATTTTAACTTTTTTATTCACTTACTTAATTTTTTGTTTAAACTTTTTATTTATTTTGTTAAATTTTTGTTTAATTTAATTTTAAATTTTTGTCTTACTACGTTTTATTTTATTGTTTTATGGTTTCTTATTAAAATGTTATTTTTTAACGTATTTAATTTTTTATAGTATTTTGACTATTTAATGTTTGCTTTTTTATTATTCTTCACTTATTTTTTTAATTATTTTTAATTAATTTATTTTTCAATTTATTTTATTTGTTTATTGTTTTATTTTAGTTTTTGTTGGGTTCCTATTATATTTTTTAAATATTTTTTATTCATTCACTTTTTTATATATACATTTTTTTAAATTGTATACCTTTGAATTATGTAATTTTATATTTTAACTTTATAGTGTTATTTTTTATTTTTTTATTTTAACTTTATATTTGTGCTGTTTTTTATTTTGTTTTTGTGTTAGTTTTTACTTTATTTAAATTTTTATTATTTCATTTTTTCTTTTATTTTTTGTTTCATATGCTTTTTTATTTCAATTTATTTTATTATTTATTTATTTATTTATTTAATTTTTATTTGTTTCTCTGTGGTTTTTGCCAGTGTGATTTGATTGTTTTTGCTTCCCTTTTGGAGCTATGCGATCTCAAGTTAAATAAATGTATGTAAAGCACATACTCACATAGGTCAATTCGTACATATACACATACATACAAACTACATAAGTATGTTTATGTATAATGTATGTATACTGAAGGTCCTCTGCCATAGCCAGCACTTAGCAGTTCAGATCGTTTTTTTCTCACTACTTCTTCTTGCCCATTCGTACGTAGTATTGACTTGTGTTGGACTGCATAAACCAAACAAAAAATTTATAAATAAATATAAAATTCTCAAGGCCCTTTTATCATTTACTAGCGTGTGTGTGGCTGCTCAAACTAATGAAAAAAAAAAACAATTTTTTACTAACTACACCACTTCAGCGCATTATTCATAAGCCTTTATGTATACACAAGCGACTGTATATTTGTTGGTATTTTTTAAAATATTTGTACTCCGAAAATTTCAATTTCAAAGAAACACGCATTAGTGTAGTACTTTAGTTGGTTGCTATTAAATTTTGTGCGCCTGCTGCATCTCAGATTGTTGCGTAAGATTAAAAGTTCTTCTCCGTCGCTTATGTTGACATAGAACGGAAGTCGTTTTTCTTGTACAAAGTACTTAAATAAACAAAAATGCATAGCTAAAGCAGGATCGTTCCGTGTTTCTTTGCACGTTCGTTCACAAGCAGCTGCCTGCCTGTTGCGCAACTTTGCTCGCCTGGCACGAATTCTTGACCAAACAGATCCGTTTTTCTTTAATTCTGTCTTGCGCTTGCTCGTTGTTGCTTTATTCGCCCCCAGTGTGTTCTTAAGACGCTTCTAGTTGGACCGCATTACTCGTAAAATAATTGTGTTTTTTTTTGTTCGCTGTTTTTCTTTTAGTTGAAAAAGAAGCCGCAAAAGCCGTCAGCAAACAAAAAAATCATTGAAAATCAACGCGACTTAAACTTGCACTTGTTTTACTAGAATTACATAACCGATGTACCTGCATACGCGGAAAAGTTCAAAATTTAGATGAAAATTTATTGAATTTTTGTAAATTCTCTATATAGTTTGAAAGTTTGGCTTATGTGGTTTTTGTTAAAGCATGAACCATATGATGAATTTTAATTTGAAAAACATTGCAAATATTTAACAAAAATCACCATGCACTCACTTTTGATCGCCAGTGTATTCTATAAGAACTGTACATGGTAGGGCTGTGCGATTATTCGATTACTCGAGCAAGTTGGTTAATCAATTATTCGGTTAATCAATTACTCGAGTAATCAAGATTTTGATTACTCAAAACGATGATTAATCGAGTTACTTGAAATATGATTCCAATTAATCGAATAATTGAGTTATTTACTTTATGATTAATTAAAATTTTGAGTAATCAATTAATCGCACAGCCCTAGTACATGGTGATTTTTTTTTTAATATGTATTTGGAATGTTTTTCAGACAAAAATTTGTGTGTTATTTTATTTTATAAAAATGTGGCTCGAACTAACAGATACTATTCGAAACCCAAACCTAAAAAAGATGTTTAGAAGTTGGTTCTAGGCTCTGATCTTATGTTATTGATGTACAAGAAGGTAATTCTCCCAATTATTGCATACGGTTTGCTGTTTGGGTGGAAAGCTTTGAAGACCACTTATACAGAGTACAAAGGGTAAACCGAATTGAGATTAATGTGGCGATCGAATAAACTGCGGACCCTGGAATCGAACCTGGGACCTGCCGAGCCTAAGTAGTAGTTAAGAGTTAAAGGAAACTCTATCCCTCTGTAAAAATTGTGATCAGATGGATTAAAATCATGCAGCTTTATTTTCAAGATTATTTGCGGCTGGCGTCACAGTTAAAAAAAAAAGCTGACCATTAGGAAAAAAAAGCATTCGTTAGCAATTCTCAACTGGGATCTTAACGCTTAAGATCTTTATAATAAAAATCATACTTAGTTTAACCGTTGAAATTGGATTGCTATTTTTCCGATCAAATTTAACCGTTATTTTATTATTTCTTATTTTCCGATAAATTTTTTATCGTTATCTTTTATTTTTATTTTTCGACCATATTATAAGCGTTATTTTCAGATTTCATTTTGTAGATCTTATAATATTTAAATCGGTCATAAAATCTCAGTCCCGTTAAAAAGGATCAAAAACAAAGGAAAGTACAAAATAGCGATTAAATTTTACCGAGGAAATAAATATACAAATATGTATAACGATTATTCTTGATGAAAAAAATAAAATTCAAAACATAACGATTTAGCAATGATCTAAAACTGAAACTTGATATTTTACGGCTATTTTCCATTCTTGGTTTTCAATGCGAATTTTATTGTTACATTTGAAATGGTATTCGGGATTTTGTTTGTAAACATTGAAGAAACATGGCAACTCTTCTATAAAAGAAGGAGAAAGTTTCCATGCGCTTAACCCGGTAACTGAATTGTATATTTAATATCCAATTCCTTCTTCATTTTAAAACTGCGCCCATACAAGAATATAGTTTTTGATAAACACTTACTTTTTTGATATTTTAATTTTTATGGCCTTTTATATTGCTGAGATGTTTAACAATTTATTTGATACGAATTTACAAATTTTTTTTTTAGGTTAAAAAATTCTGTATGGCAACCCTTTTTGAATGAAATATGGGCAATGTCGCATTTCTCTAGAATTACTTAGATACTAATTTATGTGTTCATTTTTAATTAAAGAATTTTGATAACTGTTAAAAATGTTTTTTTATGTTTTGGATGCCTATCTCATGCAAAAAAAACATGTTTGCTTTAAAAGGCTCTGGTGAAGTTTGCTGTTAAGTGGTTCACCCTGATTTACTTAGCCACCAATTTATACCATATAGCACTCTTCTGGGTTTGTTATCTACAATTTTTCTCTTTTTCGCTCTGTTTACATTTTAATCAGTTCGATAAGTTGCTAGCAAGATAAAGCTAATCTTCACCTTATAAAATATAAGGAAAATATTTTAGTGCTAAAACTGAGCAAAATTGACTAGTTACTGCAATTTTTGGCGACTACAAATAATGCAAGCAAAATGAAAAGCCTACTTAAAAAGTACTGAATTTTTCATATCATATATTTTCATATATATATATATATATTTTTAATATTTCATGACATTTTTTAATGTTTAAATTTTCGCCTTCATTAAATTTTTAAACTTTTTTGCAAAATCCTATTTATTAATTAAGTACTTTTTTTAATTTCCAGAACCTTCAGTAATGGTGCCAATGATGCCAATATCATTCCGGAACGTCGTGCTCGTCTCAATACGGCACCTGGTATGCGCATAGGCGTCGGCAGTGGTAGTGGCAAGCGATCGTGCAACATAATACACGGTTCCACACACATTACCGACGATAGCAGTACAGAGAGTTTAACGCCTGGTAGTTTTCCGGGCAGCTTTACCGGACGTGGCAGCATCAGTAAGAGTGTACAAATCAACGATGCAAAGGATTTACGTTTCCTCAATACACAAGCGCACAAACAGCATCAATATAAGGATAAGCGTGTAGTGTTGATGTCACGCAAAGTGCCATTTTTCATATTCTCGGCACTGCCCTACTACAAGGGTAAAAACGGCAGGTGAGTAAGCAATGGGTCATGAAAGGTGTGAAAGATGGAATGAAATTGAGGTTAAAGATTATTTTAATTTAAAAAACTTATTATAGAAGAATGGTTTTCTTGGGTTTTATGTATTTTTTTATTTACACAAATGTATGTATATCAAAATGATTTTTATTTTTATTTTTTTATTTGTTAACAAATTTTTATGTATGTTCAAAATGAATAAAAACGATAGTTTATAATAATATCTAAAAGAATCAAAATTTAATGAGCAAAACGATAAAAAAAGGAAATTTCAAGAAAATTATCAGATATTAGAATTGTTATTTTTTATTATTTTATTATTTTATTTATTTTTTTTATTAATTTTGTATTTATTACAATACCTTTAAATTTTCATTTTATTTTGATAACTTTAATTTTTAAATTTAGTTGTTTATTATTTTATTTCAACTAATTTATTTAATTAATTTTTATATTCTTTATTTTATCTTGTTTTTATATTTTAAAATTTTTAATTTTTTGTAATTTTTTTAATTATTCTCAGTTTCCTAAGTGGATCCTCTTTATTAGGTCATATTTTATTTAATAAAAATTATTTTATTGAACAATTTTTTTATTGTATTTTATTCCAATCAATTTGTTTAATTTTTATTTTATTTTATTTTTTTCAAATAATTTCCATTTGAAATTGAATTCACTAACACAATCGTCTCCCTTTTCACACAGAGCCGAAATACGTAAGGAGGGTCGTCGACGCAACACATCCGGTTCACGTCCTCTATCGGCAATTAACGATGCACCATTTGATCCATTCGACCTAATGGGCATCGAAAAGGGTGAAAGTGGTCAGGTAAGTGCCAACTAAATAAGCTTTTCTTATAAATAGTTTGAGTGAAAATTTATCATTACAGGAAATTTCCTATGGCCACCTACTCATACCCTCGCGCCACTATGGCAAAGAGAGTAAAAGCAAACATGGTGGTGTCGGTGGCACTTCAGGCAATACATCACTGCTGGAGAGTCAAATAGAAATTACAAGTACAGCAGCACTTAAAAATCATGGCATTGCCAGGTGAGTGGAACAGTGTGAACACCCAGATAAGATACATACATACATACATATGTATATAGATAATTGGCGAGGAAAATCGACGACCGAGTGGGTGTTCAGAGTGGCCTTGAACTCTGCTTTCACCCTCAGCTCCTCCTGCAAAATTTCATATAATAGCACGCACGCACAAACACTTACACTTAATCGAATTCTCCCAAGGCAAACTATCTAATTAGACACCACCATTTTCATTTTACTCTAGAAAAAACAAAAACACATCTACATGACTCTCCCTGTGTGCTTACAATATTTACTAACTACATGCTTCGCAAATCGCTAAAAAATAACCCTCCCTCATTCTCACCATTCAGCTAGATACCTATAAAAATAACAGTACCTAATATCAATCGATATCGTATATTTGCATTTTAGTGTAGCGTAGCTAGAAACTAAAAGCACAACGCAATGTACAATCCAAGCAATGAGGCAGCGAATGTAGAATTTAACGATTTCATTTATTTTTTCTTAATTCTCTTTTTTTTTGCTGCCCATCAGGCGTTTTTCACCACCACCCAACTACACTGACGTCTTATCTCAAGCTTTTGATTGCTTACATTTTTATGCGGCGCAAGCATTTTATTTCCCTGTCGCTTTGCCGGAGTTTTCCATGCCAAATCGTACTAAGGCATTTGCACTGCACCCCTGGTCCGAATGTCTTCGCGCTGCTTCGACGAAGTCAGCCTGCGCTGCGTTAATTAGTTTGGCGTTGTCAGCTATTACACGCTTTTATTGTCTAGTTGACACGCAATTTCTTTAGTGAGCTTTGTTTTTGTTTGTTTTGTGGGTGTGTAAATTTATTTATACCCCCCAAAATAGTCAGAATGTCTTTAGCAAATTAAAGCATGACCTCACGCAATAAATATTTTATCGGCAAGCAATGTTTTCCTCTGCCTAAATACAAGGTAATATATAGTAAAAAGTAAGACTTCGAGCAGGTTAGTAGTCAAGAGCAAGCTAGCGGTTTAGTTTTGTTATTAACTCTACGAAGTCCAGTCCATCAAACTAAAAGTCGTTAAAATTGAGAAAAAAAGATTTAGTAATTTTTGAGATTAAAATAAAAACCATTAATTAATTTTGTAATATTTACTTCGTTTGATATTTATTTATTTGGTAAAACTATTCTCTTGCTTCTCGCGAAGAGCTGTTCAGCCACTTTCTTATACAATAGATAACCATAATTTGGAACAGGTATACAATTTCGTGGACCTTGGTATCACAATGGATCCGAAACTTAATTTTAATCTTCCCATTAATGTGAGAGTCAACAAGGCTAAAGGTGTACTTGTATTTGTGAAACGATGGTCAAAAGAATTTAGTGACCCTTATATCACTAAAACCCTGTTTACAACATTAGTTAGACCGATTCTGGAATACGGTTCGGTGGTTTGGAAGCCTAGGTATCAAATTTACTCAGACAAGATAGAATCAATTTAAAAACATTCCTACTTTTTGCTTTAAGAAATTTCCGTTGGGATTCTCAATATGTATAACCGTCCGCCTTATACGAGCCGATTAAAACTTATTAATCTTTCTACACTTGTCAGTCGCAGCGAAATGCTTGGTACAATTTTTTCGGTTAAATTACTGACAGGCTCAATTTCAAGTCCGCTTCTTCTGGGTGAAGTTAGCTTTAATGTTCCCTCCCGTGTATCAAGACATCCCCTACTTTTGAAAACTTGTAAAACTAATTTTGAATTACATGAGCCACTGCACTTATTTCTTCTTACTCTGTAGAACAATTTAAGTTTTTTAAAGGGCTAAATAAAATAATTTTATGCGCTAAATTTTACTAAGAGTCACCAAAAAAAGCAATCAATTGTGATGATGTGGAACGGTATCCGCTAGGGTCGACTAGCACGCCTAGATGGTAACGTTTCGGTATTATTTCATTCGAGTCCCTTAAACTGATGTTCCACAGTGTTATCTGATCGGTGATCATTGATCGATTTCTCTAAATAAATACCGTGTAAAAAAACACTTACATATATACACTACAATAAAAGTAGAACACAAAGAATTGAAAGCATTCTCGATCTCAAAAATAAAGAAGTAAATACTTATAGAGCACTGTTCTTGACGATCTCTTATGTAGACTGCGTGATAATGTATTTAGAAAATAGCTCACGAAATTGCACGGTTTCAGCTATCTAAATAAAGGAGTTATTAAGTAAAAGCTCTCGTATCTGAGCAATCAGTTATATGGGAGCTATAAGTTAAAGTTCCCGATTATTGTCGTTTTCACTGTTTACATCCTATTAATAATAACTAAAAAAATAAATAGTGCACAATTTCATGTACCTATCTGCATAAATGTAGGAGTTATAGCGCAAAATCTCATATATATGTATGTTGTAGTGGTCCAATTTCGCCGGTTCCAACAGATGATTAATAGATTATAAGCAGACACCCGCTTACCAAATTTTAGTCTGATATCGCGGAAAAATGGGGGACTAAATTGTGTGCATACAGATAGACAGACGAGCATGGCTAAATCGACTCAGCTTGACTTCTGATCATTTGGTAATACTTTTAAATAGGTCTTACTCTTAATCTTGTGGACCAAAGTTATAATACTATTTTATGTTCTTGAAAGGTATAAAAAGCAAGAATTATTATTATTTTTACTTTTCAAGAACCGTTTAGTTTTTCGAAATATACCAATTACCTTAGAGCTTCGAATTTAGCACCCTCAAATACTTATATAAGTATTTGTATTAAGTACTTCCTAAATACTTCGAATCTTATTACCTTGGTTTTCAGCAAATCCTACACAACCGTGTTTTTTTTTTTTAATTTAGTTTCTACGCATCTCTAAATAAAGCATATGGGTATTTTAGTACCCATACAGCAGATACTTTGAATACAAAAGTATTTAAGTATGACCATCATTGGTAATATAACTAAATTACTATACCATTTGCCTTTCTATGTTGTAGAAATTTGTTGCGATCAAATTAATTCAGTTCAGCAATTCTGCATAAAATCGGAAACCTTAACAATTAATAAACAAACAAAACAGAAAATTTTACCAACTCTGTAATTACTGAAAAGAATACTCAAACTATTAAATGGCCACGAAAATTTCATCATACTAATGCCTCTTTGTGTTTATTTATTTTTTATTTCAACTTAATTTTTCTTCAATTATTGTTTTGTTTTTGTTTTTTGCGAATTGTATGCATCAGCTTTGGGAAAGGGCTTGTGTTGTTGTTAAATTTTTTATTTCTTTCTTTTCAATTTACTCGTATTTTATTTTGTTTACCTCAATATGCTTTTTGTTAGTAACTGTTTCTCGTTTGCTTACAATTAATTTTTGCATTTGGACACCTTTTATCTTTGCATTTTTAATATTTTATATTTACTACGCAGTTTATGCAACACAATACATGCTTATATACATACATATAAATATTTTAAATGTAAAGAAATTCGAACCCTGCTGCTGATGCATACATTTGTAGTTGCAAACAATTTGTTTATATTTTTTTTAGCGATATGGAATTTTTGCGCATAAGCAAATTTTTATTATTATGTATTTTTTTTTAAGAAGAATATTTGCGCATTAATTATTTGCAAATCAAGTGACCAATATTTATGTTTACGTTGTTTTTTTTTTTGAAATTTGAGTACTACTAAGTCACATGTTGAACATTCCTGACCACAGGCAATTACATACATACATAGTTACTTAGTGTATTGCAAATTGTACATATGTATTTTCTTCTTACTCTACTGAGTTAAAAATTGCACCTTTAGCAATCTATTAAACATGCAAAAACTTCCAAGCACAGTATTTTGCTGCCAGTTTCTTTAACATGTGATAAATATTTAATTTGGAATCTTTATTTTTTGCGCCATATATTTACAGGACAAAAGTCATAACGTGGCAGAAGGGAAAATGGTAACTAAAAGAAATAAAAATATCTAAGCGTATAAGTGTAAAATTTTTAAATTTAGTTGTTTGCTGATTAGTGTACGTACATATGTATGTATGTGTAGTTTAACGCCTAGACATACGGTTTTAGAGTGTTCGAAGAACTTTTTTAATATTATGAATTCTGTTCAAACTATGTACAAGGAAATAAAAATGAATAATAAAAAAAATATTTAAATATTAAAAAAGTATACATAATAATAAAAAAAAAATAAAGAATTACAAAATTTCAAATTTAAAAATAAAAGATATAGAAACTAACTTAAAATAAAAAATATAGATATTTGTAATACGGTAGCTACAAAATTAAAATTAAAATATAAAGCTATAAAAATTGCTATTAATAAATTTACAAAATTTTGAATGAATTCCAAAAGTTATTTAAAATAATTAGAATTGTGCCTTTTTTGGAAAATTAAAAAAAAAATCAAGAATTAAAAAGCTCCAATTCCCAAACAGGCTTAAATATATTAACGCTCTTTAAACATTATGAAGCCGTATTTCCTGTTTAAAAAACTAACCCTGGTTACTAAAAATGCTAAAAATGCTAAAAATAGATCTTAACGACTCCATTCCTATGGGAAGAATCGTGTATCCATTGATTTCTTTAAAGACTGCTTGTAATCTATAAGTACTTTAATTAAAAATGTTGAGAGCGAAACATTTTGTTGAGCTTTTTCGATATTTGTCTTGTGATGCAAATAAATTCAGTTTAATTTGTACAAATCAACGAGTTAATTAAAAAAGAATACAACCAAAACTAAATTAGATTATATTAATTTAAATAAAAAAATAAATAAAGCAAAAAATAATAAAGTTGAATAAAATGTAAATAAAAAATACTAGTTAAACTAAATTTTAAATTAATTTGTATTATGTGCTTAAAAAATTAAAGTAACCTAACTTATATAAAATAAAACACTTTAATAAAAAAAAACCAGAAAAAATTAAAATGAAACAAATTTTATAATTAATTTGAAAATTAAGTAATTGAAAATTAAGTAAACATAAAATAAAATATAATACAAAATAAAATAAAAAATACATATAAAATTAACCTTTAATTTCTTTTATGAAAAAATAATTGTTTAGGAAATGCAAAGCTGGGATTAAAATGTATAAACAAGTAAAAATACAAATAATCAAAAAAAAAATACATGCAACTTAATACAAATTAGACTAAATAAAATGAAAAAAAAAAAATATATATATATATATACATAATTGCAATTACGTTATTCAAAAAAAATTTAAATTGAAATATAAAAATATAATGAAATAAATAATCTTAATTAAACAAAGAAGACGCATTCACTTAAAAAAAATGTATTAGTAGATATTAAAAAAATAAAGAAAATAAAAAATAATATAATAAATGAAACAAAGAAATAATAAATAAAACAGAATAATGAAAAAATAATAATAATAAAAAAAGAATATGTACACAAAAATTGGAAAATGGAAAAAGTAAATGAAATAAATTAAAATTTCAAAATGGGATGAATTGTAAAGTTAAACAAATACGTAAATACTTATAATTTAGTTAATGTATATGTATACATAAATTTAATTTATTTAAAAAAATCGAAAATTAAAAAAAAAAACAACATCATTTCTCACCAGTTTTCGACGTAGTGCATTTTCGCTTTTTATTTTCCTTTACTAAATGCCACTGAATCGCTAACATTTACATATAAAATATACTAACATCACTAGAATACAAAACGCTTTATGCCATAACTCCAACATAATACTCCAGCAGCATAAAAGCATAGCACACAACAATTTATAAACACACTTTTTATTGTTTCTTTTTTTTTTTCAAAAGCAAAAGAAAACTAATGTCGATTTCGTTTCTACCGAAAAATGCAACCTTCTCTTTGCCTACTATGCACAAACACTAAGAAGAGGGCGATGAGAAGACACATTTTTTGTAGAAACGAAAACGCCATAAGTTTACAACACAAAAGAGATATGTGTTCACTTAAGCCCAAAAAAGGCTCGCTAACTTCTAAAATATCAGACATTTTTCTATTGATTTGCCAAAATTCGAGTTGCATGTTTTCCAACTTTTTTGCGTCTAAAAGAATACACCAAACTTATTTTTATTTGCATGCATTTAAGCGTTAAACGTCTGTAAAGGTTGTTTAATTGCAGAAAAATATTTCAGCAACATCTTTAAAAAATATTTTTTGTTTCTCTAATTCTCCATTCAGGTGCTTCACTTATGACAATGCACATCGCAATAGCACCGCAAGTCCCACACCAGACATCAAATTGGATTTGGATGATAATTTGCTATTGTGTACCGATGGCACGCGCGGCATGCAGGTGAGTCGTGGAGATTTAAAAAAAAAATTTTATTAAACTAAAAACTCTTGTAACTTTCATTAGTGCCAATATTCAGCAAATATTTTGGATGATCCCGAATTGATTGCGGGCAAGCATCGTACATTGCTCACGTTCACTTCATATATGACATCGGTGATCGATTATGTGCGTCCATCAGATTTGAAGAAGGAATTAAATGATAAATTTCGTGAAAAGTTTCCACACATACAATTGACATTGAGCAAGTTAAGAAGGTGAGTTGGGGTACTAAAGGTATTTCAATTTATATGAAAGGCAATCGAAATGGATTGTGTGATTATTGAGTGTGGATACTTAGGTCGTCGGTTTTATTTTGGTTCGATTCCCAGTGGGCTTAGGAGAGTCTTAGGGCTCTGGCTGCTGCTTATGAATTTCATTTGAATATCTTCAGTTTCAGAAGCCACTTAACGTTCTATATGTTTACTCTTAACAAACTGAAACACATCGTTTTCAGTACCTACTCATTACTCCGGTTCAATTCCCCGCAAAACTTGCTAGCCAATAAATCATCTTTCGCTCTCTTACGGGCCTCTGGCCAAATTATAAATCCCCTTTACTAATTCAAAACCATTTATATATCTCTTTCCAGCATCAAACGGGAAATGCGTCGCATCAACAAGCTGGATAGTCGCATCGATTTGGTCACAATATCACAGGCATATGTATACTTTGAAAAACTAATTTTGGGTAATCTGATTAATAAGAGCAATCGTAAGCTATGCGCTGGCGCTTGTATGCTACTCAGCGCTAAAATGAATGATGTCAAAGGAGAAGCGCTGAAAAGTTTAATTGAAGTAAGTATGAATGAAGTTGCAGTCCACCGAATATCGAACTAAATTACTATTCCTCTCCATACGCAGAAAACTGAAAATGTATTTCGTCTCAATCGTAAAGAGTTAATCGCATCAGAATTCGTTGTACTTGTGGCATTGGAGTTTAGCTTGCATGTGCCAATGCATGAGGTGTTGCCGCACTATCAACGTTTACTATACGAATCCTAGAATTGGCCAAAACGCTTTGCCGAAAAGCGCTTGGTAGCGGTGACATCGCATTATTATTTTCGGCGACGGAAAAGCAGCAAAAAATAAGTATGAATGAAGGCATGAGGTGGAAGAAATGTGAAATGAAGACAATTGGAAGCGAGTAAAGTTGGAAGACGCTAACTGAAGATGAAGAAGGCAATAAATTTGATTAAGAAAATAATTAAGATAATAGCGATTTAGTATATGAAGTAATATTGGATTTTAGAGCAAGTCATTTAGTGGAATAATATTGAGAGAGATAGTTTGTGAGCGCAGGTGGCGTAGCTTGCAGCAGTGGGCTTTTGAAAAGTATGCAGTTATAAATCGAGCCCTAACCGCAAAAGTAACGTAAACGACATTTTATTAAAATTTTCTTTTTGATACAGAAATGCACCAAAAAATAAAATTTTGGGAAAAATTCGCTTAGGTTTTTTTACGGTTAGTGCTCCTAATTTCTACAAATAGCAAACTTTAAGATTTGATCGTAAGAAAAACTAAGTTTTATCAAAGAACGAAATTGCTATACAATGATATTTTGAAAACGTAAATTTGTACTTAAAAGACACTTAATCTGAAAGCTGACGAGAATAATAATGTTTTTTATAACGCATAAATTAGTTAATATGTGTCTAGAATGTTAGCATTTTAGTAAGCATTATCGACTTTTTGAGCAGAGCAAATACAACTTTAACATTGGCTGCAATTAGAATAAGAAGCTACACTTTTCTCTCACATTGCTAAAGCGAAAATTTTAAGCGTAATTGACAACATTTAATAATACGTAATTGTGCACCCACATGCATCTATAAAAATATTCAGCGAAGTTTATATGATTAGACAATGCAAGCGCTTTTAAAAAGTAAACGAAACTCAATTAAAAAACATGCAATACAAATACTTTTGAAAAGTAAACAAAAATTTAAATAAGGAATGTAAAATAATCGGTGAAAATTAAACGAAATTTTTATAATTTGTGGCATTAATAAAATAAAAACAATACATATACATATAAAATACTTAAATATTAGCTAAATAGATAAATAAAAAATAGGTATATTGAGCAAAATATGAATATTTATGCAAAACAGAAGGAAAATTTAGCAAAGAAAACCAAGTTAATTTCTCATAAGCCTGTTTTGAAAAAAAGGATTAAAAAAATAAAATTGTAATAACATTCATTAACCTTAATATTGAAATTCCACTAGACACTGCATTGACGAAAAATTTTTGCCACTTAGTTCCTTTTTTATAGTGAAGAATTAGCTCAGCATTGGAATGCAAGTTAAATTTGCAGTATATAAGTTGGACTTAGAAAATGTAATATTGATGAGTTTCGGGTTGAGAAAAAAGTCATTGTGTATTTTGGTATGTTTTTCAAAGCCAAAGCTTCACATAAAACCATTTCTCATTTATGTTATAAAATCAGGACGAGCACTGGAAACATTTTTTTTTTTTAATGATTTTCAAAATTTCTGCAATCTCTTGCCTCATGTAACGTGGGTATTACTTGATCAATACCTTTATTTTTCCGTTGTTCCTCAAACATTTTTTGAGGAATGATCCTGGAGTGACAGTCCTTGGCCAGATACGAATGTGGGTCGGACTGCGGTCAGTTTTTTTCGCCATCAACCTTGGTTAGCCTTCATTACTGGCTAACATCTTTCATATCAAAATTACAAGCTCTAAATTTCTTGAACCAGTTTTGGCATTGACGTTGTTTTAGAGCACCGCCACCGTCCATTTTACGCACGAAAGTATAACAGCAAAACATGGCGAAAATTCAGAGTTTCGTCTTCCACTTTAAACTTGTTGTAAAATCTTCAAAACTCAATGACTTTTTACTCCACCTGGAATTTAAATGATATAAGTACTTTTGAAAAGCGCGGCTTCGGCAATAACAATTTTGTCATTTAATGTCAAGTGGATGTTGTCCATGGGTCTTACTATGACTTGCCATATAAAATATATAGACTTTCGCGTTATTGAATCGCAACCATATCTCTTAGCTTCATTTTAAATTAGTAAAAAAAGGCAGCCGATTAAATTAGGCTTTTACATTTCCCTAAAAATATATCTTATCTTAGGCACACGTGGAAATAAAAAAATTCAAAAAAAAACTTAATAAGTAAATAAAAGTATAGTTTTACATTTTTGCATATTATTAATATTTAATACACCTAATAATGTTATTAAAAATATGCACTAAAGTAGTAAATATAATCACATACGATATTCTCTTTGCTAGCCTAGAGTTTACTGGCAATGCTTACATACATATATATGAACGATATCGTATTTAATGCGAATATACTACATACATACCTTAAAGTATGAGACGATGTTTTTGATATTTGTACTTATTTAAGTTGATACAAAATAAAATAAAGTCTGCAAAGCTTGTGCGTGAGAACTTGAGTGTGAGCACTACTTGCGAAATATATATGTATTTGTATGCGTGTAAGAAATATTTTTGTAGTTTAAGTTTAATGCAAACTAAAGTTCTTTGTTCTAACCCAAAAAAAGCAGAAAATTCCATATGTATTAAATACATTAAGTGTAAACCAAAACACAAATTAAAGCGTTTTAGTCTTAAGTTTAAGCTCGTATACAGTTTTTGGGTTTTGGTTCCAATATTTAGCTTAGATTTATAAATTTGCAATTGCCTTCAAATACCTATGTATGCATGTATGTATGTAAGTTTTCCTTTTTTGCTCAAACACTACTTATTTTATGAAATGTTAATCTTTTGTATACGAAGTTATTATTTTTTTTTGTTTGTTTGTATCAAAACCAATATTTATTTAAATAAAAAGACATTTGTGTATTGAAAAAGTATATCCTTTTGGAATTCTGTATATTTGTAAACTAAGGACGAACTAAGTATCGAATCAAGGGTTCTTTTCTTATAATTTAATTATAAGTAGCTTTTTATTTAGCGGTTCGACTTGGCTTCAATTTTTATAATTTCTTTACTTTGTTTTATTTATTACTAGTTTGCCCTTCTCAGCTTCGCTGAGTGTATGAAATTTCTGTAATTTTTCTCAACAAACTTAAACTCAAGAAACAACAAGAATAGTTTTTATATATCCCGAATGGTTATCTCTGGAAAAAAGGCCTTATCCTTCAACGAAATGGGCTTTCCAAGAAACGACTTCAAGTTGGAGGATATTGCCTCCTGGTAAGGCGCCACTAATGGCAGTTATAACTATGAAGTACTGGAGACTTTGTCAACTTTGGACTCAGCTCTCTCGACGAAAAAAATCACGCTCTACAAGCGCAGAATCGAGGACGGCGTTGCATAAATATGAGAAGGCTTTGGGTTCTTTCGAGGGAACTATTCTATGCAAGATTTAGAGGTCTTTTGGCGTGAGCAACGGATACGAAAAAGGATGAAATGACGAACAGCATCAGCTGTTTTAATGACATAGACAATCAGCCTCATTGCGTAAAATCATAGACAGGCGGCAGCCTTAATCCGGATCAACTCGTTAATTCGGAATTATCTCGGAAATTAACTGCAGTTGATCCGGATTAAGTCCTAGAGTTAATTGCCAAACTTAACTCGTGTCAAGGGAATATTCGATGATAACACTGACCAAAACTCAGAGAGCGTGGAAAACGGCGAAAGGTCGAAACTAACATGGCATATACCTTTTCATCGGTAATGCAATCTCCATACTAATTCGGATAGGAATAAAATTATAATTGAATAAGAACATATTTGAATTAATACGTTAACTACATTACCGACGACAAGGTGGAAGTCTATGCTAGTTTTGTGTTCTAGGCTCCCTGAGCAAACGAATACGTAAACATAGCAGGCAATTAATTCATCCGCGGTAGCCGAGTGGTGAGGCTGCGTACTACAAGCCTGCAGGTCCCAGGTTCGATCCTCGGTTGGAGAGTTTGCCAAAAAAATGTGTTACTTAATTTTTTTCTTAATTTTATTTGATATATATATATTTAATTTTACTTTATTTTATTTCCGTTTGTTTTATTTGATTCCATGTTTTTTATTTTATCATTAGTTAATTCAAGTTTTTAGGGTTTTAATTTTACTAAAAAAGTCAAAAACAACTTTAAAAAACATAGAAGTTATAATTGAATGAATAAAAAAAAAATAATATTCTCGTAAGTCGTAGACTACATTGTATGACTCGACAACATTGGCATTGCCTAGTGTGGCGCCGAAATAAGTAAACGCCGAAAATCCAGTGTTGCCAAGTTTACACTCGTAATTAGCTTCATAGTTAAACGCATGAAAATACATCTATTCCGTTGTCTTGGCCATATTTGACGCATGGATAACGATGCACCAGTGAAAAGATCGATCGACTCGACACCCATGTGTGGACAACGAAAGCAAGGGTGTCCACGAACAAAATAGAAGGACCACCCTAATCTTCAAAGGGTATTGTGTAATTTATTCGATTGTTATATTGTAAAAACCTTCGTTAAAGAAGCCGACGAGGGTGTTACTGCTCAGCAATTTCTGTTAACCTGACATTAATATAGTTAGGCCTCTTGGCCTGTCGATAGGTTAGAACTTCTCAAAGGGTTTCTATTTCCTACAGTTGTATGAGATGGTTCATACAAAACTTTTCCATTTGATTTTTCAGCGCCATAACGGTAAATTTTGTGGTATACTAGGAGTATTTTGGTATGGAAAATCGGTTTATTTACAAGGTATCCACAATTACAAGATAGCACGGCATTTAAGCGTTTAGATGAGTTCCCTTACCATTTGCAGCCGATTCCAAGCGAAAAACGCTGCTCCGCCTCGCCAAGTGTGAACTGCCGTAGTACCGCCTTGCTTCGCCCGGAGCCGCTCGGCTCGGCACCGCTTTCAGTATGTACGTACCCAAACCGTCCTACCAGTGGCTTTGGCAGGAAGAATGCTCTTTTGCTCTTACGGGAGCTCTTCCTCCCGGTTTGGGAATGAAGAGTTTTGACTATTTTCCAGATTTGTGGAATGTATGTATATCAAGCTGATGCTGGCTCTTTAGACCTTTTATAGCTATAATATCATAGGCTCCCTTTTGAAGCATTATCGGTGTAATGCTGTGTGAGACATGGAATTTGTATGGTGAAAAATTATTGAATGAGAATTTTATTCTTTTCTTTATCTATGTATGTACATACGAGCGAGTGCAGTAAAACTTTTGAGGATTGAATTAGGCTCGCTTCAGCCTATAACGTTGGCTTCTGATCGCAGCCAGTGAAGTGAAAATTTATGAGGGTTTCCACCGATTCTTCATTCCTCTTATTCTTCTCCTCTTCAAATACTCTTCCAATGCGACTTGGACGGAACTTTCTACACTTCCAAGTTTTAAAAATAAAAAATTAAAAATGCAAAAAAAAATAGAAATTAAGCTGATTACATGCGCATAGTTTTAAATATGTGCATATGTATGTAGTACATTAGTCCGTACCAGAAAAAGTTTGCCGTACACCTTGGAATTTTAAGTATTTTTGCAATGCAATTTCGAACAAAAAAAATGCCGAACGCAGCGGTCGGATTTTTTTTTTTTAATTTTTCGTCATATCTTTGGCATTTACACTTGGATGATATATAAATGTTTTCGTCTCGAGGAGACATTTTTTTTGGCTACCAAATTCAGTGATCCCAAGTATCCCATTCTAGTACTTACCCACCAGATCTAAATTCTTATAAGCATAATGTACCACACTAATGTCAGTAAATTAGAAAATCACCAAAAATCATTAAACTTTTGCTAAGGAAGTATTTCGATTATTCCAGTAGACTATTTCAAAAACAAATTATTGCCGTTTGTAGATGTCACCGAAAAAATCCAAAGGCAACAGTTTCGTTTAAAACAAAATGGTTTTTCGTAATGGCATTGCAAAAATACTTTAGACTTAGAGGTATACGGCGAATTTTCGTTTGTTGGCCAGTTAGGTGGTACGGTCTAATGTAGATATGTATGTATTTATGTACTTTGTGCTCCACTGCATTTACATACTTGCTAGTTTGGGGCATTCAAAATCAAAATGTGAAGCGAACGATGAGCCACTGAGCTCCACAAAAGTATAATGCATACATATGGATATGTAGTATGCATACATGTATGTTTGTATAGAAGTGTATACAATCGTGTGTAGTGCTCATAACACTTTTAAAATGAGAGGGGAATGACCGGGGAGCACGGCTAACGCCAAGCAAATGCACAATGAAATTTTTGTTAACCGAATTTTTGTGATTTTTAATATTTTAATATTAGTTAGGAGTGTTTTTTTTTATGCTTCACCTGCTAAGATTACTGGGACCCGGGCTGCTAAAGCTAACTAATCCGTCTCATCGAAAAAAAAAATCGATAAACAAAAAGTAAGGAGAGAAGCCGACTAAATGAAGCTAACGTACATACATATGTACATAAATAAGTATATTTACATGCAAATGTGTAAACGCATTAAATTTTCTTTTGTTATTCGAAAAGCACAAAAGGTTTATACTTTTCAAGACGAAAGCTAACAATAAACCTTTTAAAGAACGCTACGCTTGACCAAATGATTTACATTTGTGCGCATAATCGGTAAGACCTTCCACAAACACTCAACTGCTTGCTTCAACAATGATTCCGATAAATATTTACGTTTTTTATGAGTATCATCAATCAAAAATCAATAAATTATTTTCGATCGATTATTTGTCATTTGATTAGGCGCACAGAAAGCAACAACTGCTAGTTCCAACCACACTCTGTCCGGTATTGTAATACGACCCACGTATGTATGTATGGTATTATGGTCGACAAATTTGGTCGTTCTAACGCCGTGCGGCTGACAAAGCAACTCTCGAAGCATTTCAAAAACAAGCAAACAGAAGTGAAGTGGTGCCCGCGCATTCCTGCTTTCATGGCTTATCGAGCAACTGCTTGGCGTTCTGGCTAACAACTTACATTCACACATATCATTCAGAGAGTTCAGCAACCGTCTATCTGTCTGTCTGTCTAACTGACAAATTATTAAATGCACCGTTTCGATTCACATACATTCATACGCGGCTGCGACTTCTCCTCTACAGACCCCACCTTTTGTCTAAATATCCCCTGCCTTGTGACAACACCAAGAAATAGTTTGTTGAACTGCAGCGCTTATAATTCTATTGTACTGTTTTTTTTTTTCAGTTTCCCCCCATCACTGACTTGTTGCATTCGCTGCTTCACCAAATTCGTAGGTCTTTAACCTTTTTCGTCAGCGTCAGTTCTATTGTCGCTCTGGTGGATTTTATGTTTTATTTATTGTTTCACGTAATCCATTGTATTTATTTGCCTTTCTTTGCTTGATTTGTTGTCTCTTGTTTATAAAGTGAATTTTTCCCCATCGATATTTCCTCTTATCGTATTGCACTGATAAGCGTCGCAACGTCAACAAACTGGCAGTAGGTTTTTCATTGCCCTTAGCTCTTCTGTTAAGCTACATCAGTGTTTACTTTAACGAATACTCATAGGCAGAAAAATGCACCCGGCGCTTAATATTGGCCGCCACTGCTGTTGTGTTTTGGCCGCCTGGTATTCTGCGGAAAAGAGTCGGTTGAAATAATATCACATGACTGAGTGACTGGGTGAGTAATTCAACACATAAAATACATATGTGTGTATGGCTAACTACACTTAAGAGCGAAATACACCACACAAGCGGCTTGTCAAACATTCTTCAAACCTACTTTTCCCATTTCGCCATACACCATGCAAACATGACTCGTTCAAGCAAAGAATTTTAGTTTTCTTCCAGTTCGCAATGCTAAATATTATGGTTTTCTTTCATTTTCCTCTCTTACGTCCTTACTCGGTGAAAATTTCGTTGCGAATGAGGCGATTTTGCTATACACAACGCAAGCGGTTTGATCAAACATCAACATGGCGGCCAGAAAATCAAAAAATTTTGATTTTTGCTCAAATTTCCCTCAAGCGGTTTGTCAAACCTTCAAACACCCCCATACACAGCACAAATGGCTTGAAGCAAAGGGAAATTTCGCTTGGTTTGTCAAGCCGCTTGTGTTGTGTATTTCGCTCTTTAGAAAAAAAGTGTGCCGCGCCCACACAACGGATGTGAAACTGCCTTTGATTTATTTCTAGTTCGTTTTTTAACCAAAAGATTTGTATAGCTGCTAATATAAAGAGTTACTCGACTTCTACGGATTAGCTTTCGAATTCGTCTTTGTTTTCGTCACTATCTTCGTATTCGTCACAGAATTCGTATTCCTCTTAGTCTTTCTTTGTTCCTTTTCGCCTGGTATTCGTATTCTGCGTATTCGTTTTCGTATAGATATGTTGTTTCATTAACCTTTGCGTTCGTCTTCGTATTCCTCTTAGTATTTCTTCGTTCCTTTTCCCGTTGTCTTGTCTTCGTCTTCGTATTTGTCTTACTCTGCGTATTCGTGTTCGTATATGTGTTAACCTTCGTACTTATGTACGTCTTCGCCTTTGCATTCGTCTGCCTAATCGCCTTCGCATTCCTTTTAGCCTTTCCTTTTTCCTTGTCGTATTCGTATTCCTCTTAGACTTTCTTTTTCCTTTTCGACTTGTATTTGTCTTCACCTTCGTATTTGTCTTCTTCTGCGTATTCGTCTTCGTATATGTATCAACCTTCGTATTAGACTTCGGCTTCGACTTTGAAATCGTCTTGGTCTTCGTTATCGCCTTCACATTCCTTTTAGTCCATCTTTTTCCTTTCGCCTTCGTATTTGTCGTAGTCTTTCTGTTTCCTTTTCGCCTTACATTCGTCTTCGCCTATGTATTCTTCTTCGCATTCGTTTTCGTCCAAGTATTTTTGTTTTCATAAACAGAAATAGAGAGAGGAAAAATAGATGCACTTCCGATGCATCACAATATTATTATTATTATTATTATTATTATTATTATGAACCATGGTGGTCTATTTCACCTTCAAAGTAAATGATTTAAAGTAGTATATTGGTTTGTAGATTTAGGTTATGGGCCCGGCTTTCAAAAAGCTATATCGCCAAGACTAATTGCAGCTGTTTGCTTTTCCTTTAAACTAATTCTAATATAGTCTAGTAGCTCTTTCTTCTCCTTCTACTTGTTTGGCTCTACAACCGTTCGTCGGTATGGGCTGAGACCAAAAAACTTCGTCAATCGCCTCTCTACTTTGCAAGGTCTCGCCAGTTGTACATCCCGAGTGGAGACAGCTTCTTCTGAACTTGGTCCTACCATTGTGTTCGTTGACTTCTTTTCTTTCGATGTCTATCCATGGGAACCAATTGGAAAGAAAGGGGGCAATATTCCGAGGCTGTTTTAGTCTTTTGATTGGAACCTGTTTTTACGTGCCGGGCGTACTTTCATGGGCTTTTTATTCCAAGTTTCAAATGGATTAAAGGTGATAGCGAAGGCAGCAGGTCGTGTTAAATACCCAGTGTGAGTCGGAGGTGCTCTCTACTTAAATTAATGTATTATCTTAATTCCTAAAACTTCTTAACTTCCCCCCGCCCTGGATATTAAATTTATTTAATTTACTCTAAACGTGTCCATATAAAGCACATTTGAACGCTTCATAAGACTGGTCTGTATCATTTTAATAGAACACTTTAAAAAGCTCTCCATGTGGACTACGTCTTGAGCATCTCTGTTTAAATTCGTTTTGAAAGTATGTACGATTTCGAGATTTTTTGAGGTGTAAATATCTTTGCTCCCGGTATGAGTCAAATTTCCGTTTTCCCAGCTGAAATTTTGTAACTGCTCCCTGTGTAGTCCGGCACAAAAGCTATAATTTTATTCATTAGAAACAGCATGTGTTTACTGCTTATCCAAGTGGTTAAGAGAATTCCACGTAGGAAATATAACTACAACGTTCGGAACCAGGTCGGGCCTATTTCAGGACTTTTTCGGTTCTAGTTCGGGACCAGTTCAAGACCAGTTCGGTATTAGTTCAGGACTTTTTCGGGGCCATTACACATCATACTTCATGAGTACCTGGTCTCGTGGCTATTTTTCTTAAGAACTATTGAAAGAAATATTTTGATCCAACCTGTAATTTTTGCGGGTAAATATAAACTAGTCTGGCATATTGTCTTACTTAATTTTTTTTTAACAACGGCAAAAACCTACAGAAAGTAGAGAGTCTCTGTTTCCACTTCTAAATTAATTAGGTCTGCGTGAATCAGGTTTTTGACAAAATAATTACCTTACCTTAGCTTACGTATTGAGATGATGCGGAAAACATATGTGTATATGTATTCATAATTATTTGTTCATCACGCCAACTTAAGTGTATTTCATACCTTAAAAATGTGATTAACGCATCGTATTGCTTTCAAAATAAGTTTTTCAGGAATGAGTCAATGAACTTTCTTATGCACCTCAGCTCCCTTTGTGGTGCACACACACGACTTCTGCTAACTTATGCGCGCCCATACACTAACCACATTACCTTCTTAATTGCCTACTTTATTATCTACAACGGTCACATACATATTAAGATAATGATGATAATGCTGAAGCAGGCAAAATAGAAAAACGAATGGAGCTTTTACTGTGTTGCGGTAGCTGTCATCTGTTCTATACGCTTAATCATTCATTACGGTTGGACATTGTTTCCCTTACCTGTAACCAAGCTACAGTGCCACTGTCGTCTGCAGCATTCAAAAAGTTGGATAGCAGAAACGTTAAGTAGCTGTAGTAAGCAACTAGAAGCGCCTGAAGTGGAGGATATAATACATGAAATGTATGCTTTAATTAAGCGCCAGTCAAGTCAAGTTGTGCATGCGAAGCAGATAAGCAGGCAGGCAAGCAAACGATGCGATGGTACAAAGCGAGTGACATGAGCTAATTAAACTTGAGATAAACTAAAAGAAATAATGGCCAATAAAGAAGGGGACCAAGGAGTTAACAAATCCACGAATCAACCACCAATGTTGGTGATGAAGAAGAAGATAGTACGAGTATGTATGTACATATATAGTTAAGCGCAGTAGCTAAACAAAAAGAGTAGAACAACAACAAACGTTTATATACATATGTATGTATGTATGTATATAAGTAGTAATGTGAGTAGGGTCACTTTAACTTAGTTTCTTTAATCAAAGCCGGAGGCTAGTAAAATGTTATCTACAAACTTCTGGGGTTGAGAAACACTATAAGCCGCTTTAGGGAGGGTCTACAAATCTAAGCTGAGTAAAGTTTATGACCCAAACTATTGCTGTCGGCATATGTACAGTAGGCGCCTAGCCCCCCTCACATCAAGACCGTAGTTTGCGATAAAGAATCGCTTCTCGCAGAAGGGGGCTCTAGTTCCATCAGAGGATGTCGAATCTACACTCGCTCTCCACCCAATTCCGCGTTTCCGCTTCATTTGGCTGCGAACAAGTAGGCTAAAGGGCTCTTATTACCAGCCTGCCGCAGTGTGATGAAGGCGTTGATATCCAAACCTGCGAAGCTAATTTTTCAGAGGCTGTTTCGGTGCAAAATCCGTTACCGGACGGGTTCCCATCCGTTGCTATCCTTGTGTGTGCGACGTACTCTAGCTCTGGGGATGCAATTCCCGATTTGTAGAAATATTACTGTGTTTTGGTTTGTGGCTTCTACGAAGTTGTCACAATGACAATGAACGGGGTGTGAGGTATTCATCTAATCGGATATCTATGCAGCTTTTAAGGCCTGCTCGGCTGCATAGTTAAACTCGAAAGCTATGCGCGATAAAATACAATACCGACTGAGCTAGATTTCCAGACATAATACGGTTACATCTGTAGACATTTGACAGAACAACTTAAGTCTGTCACATGAAAATTTTACAGAAGCGACCCGGTTGAATTTCAGAGAATCTGGGGCGCTTTATCCTGGGGCAATTTTGATTGCTTACTTGACAATATGGACGCATTTTCCTAAGGATCAATGGGCAGGCGTCCTCGCAATGGGCAGGCGTCCTCGCATCAGAATATGCGGAACACATTTCTATTGGTATGACAAGGTTAGGTAAGGATATCTTAGCTGCCCTCATCCTGCACAAGAAAGGGTCACACTTAGGCCACCATGTAATGCCATATAAGAGATTCCTTGCGTGCCTTCTTTTGCCTTAGAAATAAAACTAATTTACATATAACTCTGATAAAGCGCACAAAATCCTAGATACTGGCTGAAAACAGTTCATCCAAATATTCAACAAGGACTGTCCCCTCACTCCGCAAGAACCAAGATCTTGAGAGGCTAATAGGAAATCGCTCTAAATTTTTATCAGAAATTTATTCAAAACTATTCAGTGTGGTACCGCTGGTGATAGTAGAGGAAGACGAAGGCCCCCGTGATGGAAAGGAAATTGGCTTCGTTTAACATTTTCAGTTTGCGTAGGTTGGTATGAAGCAGAAACGACTAAAATACTGTATTAAACGGAATTGGAAAAGAAATGGAGGAATGTCTACGTGCAAACGGAACTTTACTAAACTACTTTTTAATTCATTTGCTGCGCCAGTTACTGTTCCAGTAAGAGTAAACATATTGTCAGGTCAACTCCATTAAAACCGAAATGTTGCTATTGAACAGAAAGTATACCACGTTTCCGAATCCCTCCATAACGAAGTGAGACTCACAAGTCGCTACTATTTTTAACTGGAACTGTTACTGTAGCTGTGTGTTCATAAAAATGTTTATTTAGTACCATAAACTGCTTAGAGGTTAGTCATGGGATAGGGTTAGCATTACTACCTCAAAAGTTGTGGCACTTATTTTTTGAAACATTTTCACTGTGCTTCAAGAGCAGGCTTCAGACCATGTTCAATACAGTTTATATACCAAGCTGACCCCCTCGCGTACTAGGCGATGTTACACCGTTTAGCAGCTGTAACTACTATTTTCCTTTCATAGCTACAGAGAGCATAGTGGAAGGACGAGTTCGGTTGACATCTCAGAACTACAATGCAGTGCGTTTTCCACACACGACAATTGTCTAGGATAAAGAAATATAGATTGACTCTGATACATATTGCTGCGATGATTTGCCCGAGTGTGGCATAAGTCCCCGTCATCTCATATTACTGGAAACTAAATATGTGGGTAGCTAATTTTCTACCCATATACATTGCACGCAGCGTCGTTTTTAGATTGGAATCCAAGATTGAACTTATGTAGATCTGGCCAATAATCAAAAAATAAATACGTAAATTACTGATTTGCTCATCTTTTCCGCTAGAGATATTGTTATTGGATACTGCTTTATGAATTAAGCACTCACTTGTAAGTCCTTTTCAGGTGTCATTGGGGCCTAGGCCGACGTTCCGTTCGTACCACAAATCAGGGCTTGTTTGTGGCCGGATCAATTATGGATCTGCTGTTCGGTATGAATCTGTTGCTACGGTTGTGAGTCGCCAAAAGATTTTGTCGTGCCGGAGAGTAAGGCTACGGACTTTCTTTCGATATGTCGCACAGTTTTCTCTCATGCACTTCAGGTATTAATGGGAGGCCTTCCCCTGGATCTGGAGGTCATAGAACGTTTTATAGCCTTCCGATTAAGGAGTAGGATTGGGATACCTTTACTGGATTGGTGGTTTTCAGATGTTAATGTTGAAAGAGGCTCTTTAGAGTGCGAACGCTGTTTGCAGGAGCCGGAATTGAGGACATTACATGACCGCTGGGACAATAGTTCCAACTTCCGAGTGATTTATGAGTACATACCGGACACAGGCCATTCAACGAGTTTTTGTATAAACTTAATCTACACGCCAGACACGTTGTTTCGATGTATTCAGATTAGGGATTAATCTAGAATGGGAATTAGATGGACAGCTGGACGGTTTATTTTTGACGATGCTCTCTCCACGAGTTAGCATATGGAGAGCTTGGGGGAATTTGCACGAGAAGTCTTTAGACGGCGAAGACGTGTAAATGTTTAAGGGGTAAATGCGTGAGTGGTGGCGACCAGTCCAGAGTGGTATGAAAACTCAACTGGTAGTAGTTTAGGCTACGAGGTCTGACCAGAGACTTAGTTATGTTACCACGAGGAAGAGCCACCAGAGTATACTTTATCCTATTCTTGGATTTAACCCCTCGCGCGCTGGACTGGATTTATTTAAGCCTAAGCTCACGCTGTCCTTTCAGGAAAGCAAGCCTTGCTTGAATATAACTTCTTCGAGTTATAACTCGCTGGCTTCGTAAATACATCTCGCCCTGGTTGAATATCCTACTAATCGTGAATTCAGTACATCCCTAATGTTTGTAGATACATCCTAATAAATTAAATGCTATTTAAAATGTCACAAGTGATTTTATTTGAAGCATCCCCATGCAATTGTAAGGTCCCTCGTGTACCGTCAACTAATTAAAGACGAAATTAACCTCAACATAATTCGGAGAAATGCCAAACTCATTAGTCGTTTTCAATTCCAACGAAGTGTTAAGGGTAAAAAAAGAGAGCAACCCCAACTCTCACACCACACTCTTCCGCGCCTTCGTTAGCCAACGCAAATTCTTGTAACTTCTATAACAGGCGAACAAAAAGCAATTAACGCAAAGCCGGAAAGACTGTCGCCTTTTATTCCCCCTTCGAAATGGTTATACTATCTTTCGCCCACAGTTACACTTTCACTTTTCATATACAGCATCAGCCCCTTGGCACATTGACCCTAAGCTGTGGCTGACGGGCGCCTGTGTATGTGTGCGTGTATGACTTGTGTCCACTAATTAATCACTTGCGAAACCGGCAATGCCACAAGGCATTGAATAAAAGTCACTCAAATTATCGCAATTCTCCCTAAACACTAAACACCCACCCACACGCTCACAGCCAAGAGCCCAACCTTCAATGGCAGATACATAAATAAATTTTCCGGAAAGGGACAGAGGTTTCTTCTGTTCGCCAAATGCGGCGAGCGATAGCACGCAACTCTGCGCTGATTTAACGCTGCAACGCGCAAACTTTGTGTAAGCTCTACACACAAGCTCATTAGCTGACTCATCCATACATATATGTACATATGTACGTGTGGCAGTAGCCAAACTCCGCCCGCCAAACGGCTGCTCGCTCAACAGTCTCAGTCGCTAGTTGCTATGACCGCAGCAACGATGAGAGCTTGATGCTCCCCCACTGCAGTCTAAATCATACCCACTACTCATACGTTTTATCATTATTTTCACATGCCGGAACATATGTATGTATATTCATACATGGCTGGCTGGCATGGAATTACTGGTTGGCTCGCTGGCTAACAGCAAGGTGTCAGCGTTATTCAAGTTCATTGCTCATTAGCACGCAGCGTTTTAGTTCTTTTCTGGTTTTTATGTTTTATCTCTGCCGCTTTGCTTGTACCCTCGACCTTCTCGGCAGCACGTCGCGCGGTTGCAATCTCAGCATTTAATTTCATTAAGTCTCACTTTCGTTTGGGTTTGGTTTGGCTATTGCTATCTCGTTCGCTATGTTGGCCAATATTGTAGCTACTTGCTACTGCTTTTATTACTGTCACTACCACTATGTAGTGCTATTTGGTTTGTTGTTGTTGTTGTTGTTGTCTGACAACGCGACGGCGCGTCGGCGCCTTGATCTAGCCATGCTGACAAACCAAACGTCTAACCGCCACCACGTACGGTCGGTCTGGCGAAGTGCCGCACCAACTGACTATTTGCTTGCATGTTGACCGTCAGCGTCGCGCCGTACGTTCATCCATCCGTTCGTTGTGACGTCGCGCTGTCNCCATGTTGACCGTCACTCAGTTCTTAGCGTCGCGCCGTACGTTCATCCATCCGTTCGTTGTGACGTCGCGCTGTCGCTTTGGCTCGCTGCTGTCTTTTCTACTACTGCAAAACTAACCCGAGTCAGGGCCGGCCAGAACCCGCGCTAGCTGCTATTCAATGCGTCCATCCGTGCCTGTGTCGTACCGTCGCATGTCGTGCAATACTTGGCTGGCTGGTTGACTGGCCGACTAACTGCCAGGCAGGCATGGCTGGCTGAATTGGCTTGGCTTGGCTGGGTTTGGCTTGGCCTAACGTCCCGTGCTACCTCGCATTTCACATCGCAGTAGCGCTGGCAGTAGTAGCAGCAGCAGCGGCAACAACAACACCAGCAGCAGGAAGCAAGCAGTCTGACAAGTGTGCAGCCTGTTGCGATTTTCTGTGCGCCTGATACTACGCGACGAGTTAATTGGTTTGCAAACAAATTAACGTGGGCGTTGTGCGTCCTAATTAGCAGCTTTTGTAATTAAATATGCCCGCAGCCATATAGCGCACCATGCACAGACACATACACCTTTATGCGCTTATCATACCGCACATACACACGCACCCACAAATGCATACTCTCTGACATATTTGAAAACTTAATTACTAAATACAACTGTATATTCACACAAACGCATACCGCATACGCAGCGTATACAATAAAGGCAGTGTAAGTAGCTCTTAATGGTGGTGGAGACGGAGGTGGCGGTGGTGGTGGTGGTGTTGGCTACAGACATTCCGGCACACAATAATGAATCATGCGAACACGAAGTTATGCCATATGCCATGGCCTGTGCGGCCATTGTAGTGTCGGTGCTGCAGCGTACCCACACCGCCACTGAGCCATTTCCATTACCGTGATCTGCCACTGCCACTGTTATGGCTGCTGCTTTTATGCTACTGCTACACAAAAGCCCAAAATGAAAATGCATTTTAATTAGGGTTTTTATTGAAGTCGGTGTCTAATGTTGCCGCAGAGTTGCCATGTGTCGCGTTTACGTCGAAGGGAAATCGCTTCTGTGGTATTCTGTATTTGAGCATACTTTTAGGGCCGTTTGTTCAATGTCTGGTTATTTCGATATATTTAACCGGAGCCTTTATCTCCGGTTTGTGTTAACCAGACATTGAATAAACGGTTCTTAATAATTAAATCTATCTTTCCTCGAAACCAAGGAGCGAAACTCTGTAGTACTAGTAGATTGGTAAAAGCGGCTTCAGCCAGAATTGCCTACAATAGATAAAGTGTCGGATTTCTTTGCTTATTCTCCTCTTCACGACTTCTTTCCACAGACTTTTTGAAAAGGCATTACGACTCAAATTACTGAGTATTTAACAAGACAGAGCTCTGTTAGAGGTTCGACGTCATTCGTGATTCCAAACCGCATGACTATCTTCAAAGACGACCGCTCAATATACATCCTCGCCAGCGTACTTAAATAGCTCGGCTGGCAATTCGTCGGTTTCAGCAGCTTTGTTGATTTTCAGCCGCTAAATTGCTATTCGTACTTCGTCATAGTCGGGTGGGGGTACATCGGCTCCGACGCCCTGAACCTAGGGGTGCGGTTTCATATTCTCTGTTGGTTTCAGCGACGTTCAGCAGTATAGAGAAATGTTCCCTCCGTAATTTTAGCACACTTAGAACTTCGGTCCCTAGTCGCCCTGTTTGTACTTATATAAATTCGCCCTTGTCTTTAAATCTTCATGGAGTCGCCTAACTTTTTGATAAAATTTTTGGACATTTTTCCTATCGTCCAGCAGCTTAACTTCTACGCATTTACGTTTTTGGGAGTGTACGAACCTTCAAAACACTCTCAACGTGGCTATCGTCAATAAGAGAATAACCGATTTTGTGTTTCTTGGCGGACAGCTCTAATCCGTTATCGAAAGCTATGTCCACCCTGTCATTAAAGTCGTCAATCCATCAAAGAATTCCTAAAACGGTATTTAATAGTAAGTATCATCTTTCCTTACCGTCGGAACATGGGCACAAATGAGCCTGTGGAGACGAAGTCTTTCGCATCAGAGATTCGACACCGAGCTTGAGAGCTGTAATAGGCTTCCATGCAAGACATCACTTGGCTAGTGATGTCCGTCGCATCTCCCTCATGGGTTTCTAACGTTGCTCAGAGTGCACGTACGGCAGCGCAAGCGTAGGATTGAACAAGACATAAACAAAATCTTGGTTTGATCATTCTTGGAGAGACAGTGCTGAAAACTCCAATGAGGGGAAGTATCTAGGGATTACGCTAGAAAATGAACTTAATTGGAACTTATGGAGTGGAAATAGACAAAAGACTCTGTAGAAAACTGCAATACAACGTCTCAATAAACTACAAAGATTGACATGTCTTTTCGCCGCTGGACCGATACGAATCTGCTCAACTGCGGCGCTAGTGTCGCTTCTAGGATGGACTCCTATCCATATTTTTGTTCAAGAAACAGCAGCCATGAGGGAACTACAATTTCCACTAACTATCTAACGACTATATAAAGAAGCTATACGCTAGTATTCTCAGGATACCAGGTTTGGAAATGTACGTAAGTTCCAAGTAAAAATCCCAGATCGCTAAAATTGGAAAAGCGGACTCCCTATCCTTGCTCCCAGATGCCATTTAGGAATGGAGACATTCTGTGGTCTCAGTCGGTTCTCTTCGAGAACGATAGTTAGTAAACGGGTTGACTCCGAGCACAGTAAGTAGTGATAGCCTGCTGGGCCATAGACAGGCCAGGTTCTTTGGTCACCCTTTCAATAGATTGGATGTTATTCAATTAAACAAAAATGACATCAAGCTACTATCTAGTTACCTAACGGACCATAACCAACTACGACTTCATATCCGCCGAATAGGTGTTAATTAGGGAATGTCGGAATGTGGGCTATGCTTGAGGACGAGGAAACTTCGAAGTCTTTCTTTGTGAGAGTCTATCTAGCCTTGACTAGGCAAAGATTAAATTTTTTCAAAGCTCTAATGGTGAAACTCTTTGAAATAAGGAATTTTAGCGATACTCTTTAGAGATACAAAAGGCCTTCGGGTCGCCGTATGTATTGTTCAGACATACCCGTGCATTTATCTATATGTCTATCTATAGTCGAACAACTATAAATCTGTGGACATTTGACAAAACAACTTAAGTCTATCTTTCACGGACAAAGAAAACTTAAGTTGTTTTGTCAATTTCCCACAGAAATTTATCCTCAGATTTCTCATTACACTCGGAAATTCCAAATACGTTTAAAATCTATATCTAGTTGGCAACTCTGTACAAAATTCTCATTAGCAGACCAACTACAGCACCAGAACACCACGTGGGCCAAGTGCTGATTAAAAACGAGGATGACATTGGGAGGGTTGCGGGCGGCTAGTGCGCGAGCCACATATGTACATATACAATACATATGTACGTATAAAACCACACAAACATACATGTGTGAATATGTATGCAAGGTGTTAGTACCCAGCCAGCCAAATTTGGAGCGCTCCGAATATGGAGTAAAAATGGACTCTTACAGCAACACGGCGAAGGAGCTTTTTCAGTGCGCTCTTTGTATGGAGTGAAAAGGGAATTGAAAGTGTATTTTTGTTATCTTGTTTTAAGCTCTTTTTTTCAATATAGTCTGTACGATTGTTAATAAAAATTTTGATTCAATTGAATTTACATATCGTTAGATGAAAGCTCATATTTTGAAATAGGAAGGAGAATAAACTAAAAATGCATCGTTTCGAAAAGGAGTAGTAATTTTTTTTTTATTTCTTCTCGTTTACATTCAATGAAAGCTAAATGTGCTAAGTCCAAGACACCGAAATTCCTATAAGCTAAAAAAAAATACGAAATCTTTTAATAAAAATCGAATCCTTCCGGTTCGCGTGAATTTTGCTTTGCTTTAAACACGCAAAATGTTGTATTCAAAGATTTGCGAAATAGTTGGGGAAAATGGCTACAAGAAATTTATTTCTTCTCCTGTAAAATTTGTAAAAATGGACTTCGCAACTTTTCGTACTAAGCTAGCGATATGTAGGTAAAAAAATAATGGAGCTCTTTTCAAAGTGGTACGCTGTTCGTTAATAATTACAAAAATAATCCGAAATAATTATGGCTTCGTGGAGAGAAAACTACAATAGTTCTGTAGCTCGTTTCTGTAACAATTCTCTACCAAGGCGAATTGAGATATGAATTCGCCGCCCTGTTCTCTAATGCTAATGAGTAGTAGAGAATGACGCAAGAATGATAGAATACAAGATTGCGCCAATGAGAGAGGATTTTTGAGCGTAATTTTTGCGTGACGTCATCTTGGTGCATTTGCGAGAGAGAAATGCCAAAACGCATATAAAAATATGTAAACAATGCAGAAAAATGTGTTAATTTTAATATTACATGGCCCAATTTTGCAGGAATCAATAAATATACAAAGATTGATTAATTAGGAACACGTAGCAATAATTTTGGACATGTAGCCCTTTAGATAAGTACGATTTTTAGCACATGAAAAAATTTATCTATTAACAGTGTTTGCAATTTCATGTAGACAAAAAGGAAGGTGTGCAGCAAAGTGAATTTTTCGACTTGCCATTTTAAAAAGCCATGCAGAGTGCATATTTATATTTGTGGACGGTAGCCAACCACCATAAACTCCACAGCTTTTATTTTATGACTTTTGTACCATTTTCGAGAGGATGCATGAGTGTGGCTTTTTTGGAAGCAAATATTCTATGTCAGTAAAACATAATTTAAGTTGAACTTTTAAATGTATAATAATTTGGGCACTGTATTGTATTAGGTACGTAACAGCGCGGTAAGATGCCGCTTGAATTAGCGCCTGGCGACCTTATCCACTGGTGCATTACCTCATACCAGCACTAAAAAAATCAGGTACTAACAAAAATAAGTAGGTAGTGAAGTTCATGTATATATTTCCTGTAGAAACTGCTTTTGTATGTAAGCCAGCAACTGTCGACATTCACATTGGAAATATACCTACTACAATTCACCAAGGAAAGGCCAACATAGTTCCATGTAGAAGCTCATAGCTCACACACAGCACAAAGCTCGATTTGGTGTTTAATGCATGCCCTCCCCGGCAGAACTGCTTCCACTTTTTCCCCAGGTTTGCGTCCGTAGGAAACGAAAAAAAACTTATATCGCACGCCTTCCTTTTGTTTGCACTATTACACTTTGCCACTGCACACTTCATTTTGCTTTTTAATGTCTCAATAATTGTTTAAAACCACGCAGAAATATTAACGCACATTTATTAAAATTGTTATTTGGTTTTTTCGTATGCTCACATTCAACAATTGCACCAAGATGACGTCACGCAAACAGCTCATTCTGTCAAAATTACAAAGAGCGGATTAGCGGTACCGCGATTGGCGCAATCTCTATTTCTCTCAATCGTGAGAATGACGTATATTCTCTACCAGTAGAGAAATAATCGGTAGAGAAGAGTTACAGAAACGAGCTACTGGACAGAGAAGTCGACAAAAAACAAACTTTGGTTGGCAGTTACAATGCATTCAGAGGCGAACAAAACCGCATACAAAACTTCTTTTGGCTAATAGAAAGAAATGTCTTAAAAAGAATAATATTTTTTTCATTGATTCTCCGTTTTGAGTTTTTTTTTATTCGAACAATATGAAAACCCATGGTACAATAATTATAGGAATATTGGTCCCAGAGAGCGCATATTCCGATCTGTCTTATTTAAAAACCATCATTGTTGCCGACACTAAAAGGTTTGCTGTAAGGGAAACGGGATATTTCTATTCACCATATGCCATATAGTATGTCCATGTATTTTTTTTAAACAAACCTCCTTTTTTAAGAAGTCCTTTTAAAAAAATAATAGGCGAATAGAGGATTCCGCACATTGACTTTGCGGATTATCTGAGGGAACTTTCTGTGACTCCGCAATCAATCATTTTAAAGGCCCATAAGACAAATATTTTTCATATATATATATATATATATAAATAAGGCATTTTTCCCCGGTGGATATACTCTATTGGCACTCTTTTCGGAGCATCCCCAGGAGGATTATTAACAGCGAGTCCTAATTATGCACCTTGTGGACTCCTTTGGTTAGCTGGGTAGACAGGTAAGAAACGTTGAATGGTATGAGTACGAGCAAAGCGCCACCACACAAATGCGTCGTGAATTTTCATTTCATTAACGAAGCAACAAAGTTGGAGGAGCCAAAGTTGCTGCGCTTGCCGTGCGCTATCGGCGGACAGGCGTACTTAACTATAGCATACATACATACGTATGCGCATATGGCTGTAAGCGTAGATTTTGGTTGGTCGATCTTTTTTGCTGCTGCGGCGACTGCTCCGCATTAACCGACGAAATGAAAACGAGCGCTGTTGCCTACCTGTGTATGTATGTACATATGTATGTACCTGACGGCGGGTAGCGGCATGGCATGCTGTTTACGTTGTTGCTGCTACTAATGAATGCTGCTTGTTGTTATTGTTATTGCTGCATTGCTGGCGGGTTATTTATGGTTTTGCTGCCGATGTTGCAGCAGTAGTTGTTATTGTCGTTCAATTCAATTTGTGAAAAGGGCCCAATTAAAAAGCCACAACAATTAACGAAGTGAGTTAACTTGGCATAAGTGGAAATTTAATTGGCAACAGGAAAATGAGCATTTTGTTGCACTAATGAACACTAATGAATGGAAGACAACGTAGGAACGAATGTGGGAGCGGGCGAGCGGGCGTACGAATAAGCAAAACAGCCAGCCAGTCAGGCAGGCAGGCAGTCAGCCACCCGGGTAGCCAGCAAGCAATGCAAAGCTGTGAAGGCAATGAAGGGGGCGTTAAGGCGTGAGGGGAGGAAATAAACGTGGAGCAGCATACGAGAATTTGAATGTGTTTTATGATACATGCGTTCGATATGGCAGATTGTGGCGAGGGTAGAGCGGACGATGGATGGATGGCGCATTGATGTGTGGCATGAATGGCAAAGCACGCCTCGTAACTGCATAGCGCGTATGTGTGTATGTGTTGCATAGGAAGCATATGGAACGGATAATGAATGAGCAAATGTTGAACGTTGGCAGTTTTGTGTTTGTTGCCTTGTTGTTGTTCTTTTCGTTATATGCTGATATCTACTACTCATTGTTGTTCGGAAGCTCTTAGTTATTGTTATTGTTAAGCTTAAATTTGAGTGTTTAGCACTGCAACGCATACGCTGCGTTTTAACCAGCTCCCCCGCCTATCTGCTCCACTTTTGTACTCATATTGCCTGCTCACTCATTCAACTCATCACTCAGCTCACATCTGCACTCGGCGGTGTCAGCGCCACTAGCCTGACGTGTCATGCCGCCCGCATCGCTGGGGTGAATGCTGCCGCCACCATCGTTATCGTTGCAGCTCGTTAGTACCGTTTATTCGTAGTCGTTATGTTGCCGCCGGTGCAGTTCGCATTGTTATTCTTGTTGTTGCTTTGTTGTTGATGTTTTTTGTTAAATAATAATAACAAGCACAATTTGAAGGGGTTAAAAGTAAGCAATTAGTTGGATTTTCGAATAGGCGCACAGCAACATGCAACCAGGCAACTAGGCAACTTGCACTGCACTGACTTGCTGCCAGCCAGCTTGCCTGGCTGCCTGGATGGCTCGATGGCTGGCTGGTTGACGCTGATATTTAACGACGAACGGACTTGGAAACCCTGCCTGCCAGCTCGCTTGCTAGCTGGCTGGCTGACTTGCCCGTTGGCCGTAAGGCAATGCCGTAGCGTACCTGCAGCAGCAACCACAGGAGTACTCATACTGTAGCAGGCGATGGCGGCGGTGCCAGGAGAATGCGGAAGTTCATTAGTGAAAATTCAGCCTTTAGTCTTTCGGCATACATCCAAGCATATTAAGGAGAGAATATAAGTGTGTGTATGGCTGCTAAAACGCTTACCTGTTGGCATTTGCCAACTGCTACCTGCCGCTCCACATTCTCAAACATTCGGGTATTGAAGGAGCTAAACAAATATACGCAGTCAGCAAACAAATTGGGCAATAACGAGCAGCAGCCACAGAACGTCGCCACCACGTGCATCCTAAAGAAACACACACACACACACACACACAGATGTATACACGCGACACGACAGCCGCAGCAGCAGCAGCAGCAATGTCAATGAGTGTGGAGCGTGCGTTTTTCGGCTATTGGAGCCAACGATAGACAACGTGCACATCAAATAGACCCGTCGTCGGTGTCGTTGTGGGGCAGCCAAAAAGTCGGGCAACTATTCCGCAGCAAACAAAAACAGAAAAAATGCCGAAACCGCCATTCAGCGCGCCATCCAACCAGCCATCCAGCCATCTAGCCAACTAGGCAGCGCAGCATGGAGCAGACGACGTCAGGCAACAAGGCATCCCATAGCAATTAATTGCCTTGCAAACACACTGCCACTACAAACATAAAAACAGGCGGGCACAAGCAAATGACACACAAACCTATGCAGTCGCTATGTACATATCTATGTACGAGCACAAACCTCCATTCACACATTCGTAACTATGAAAGCCAGCCAACAACGAACCAATCTTTTTAATTGCCAGTAGAAAAAATCTTTAAAAGCAAAAGATCTACGCCGCCAATTATAGAAACCACTATGTGCAACACTGACATCCTCGTATGTACATTTATCACAGGCCGTACACACACACACACACCAACCCACATTCACTGGCATGTTTGTTTGCTTATCGAAAAAAGCAAGTTACGAGCAACAATCATTTGATATCCTTTTTGATAGCACAAATTAATTTAATTGACCCTGATTTTTACCAAGCGCACAGAATGTAGCAGCAAGTTGCTATCAAAATGACAAATAAAATGCCAAAAAACAACAACAACAACGTCAGCAACATCTCCTTTGGTTGTCTATGATTTTGGAGCAATTTGCGAAAATGTCTTCTTCTTATTTTATTTTTGATGTGCACTGCAAGGTTGGTTTTTGCAAATTGGCGTTTTTTGCAAGGATTAAAATCTAGATGGGCAATAGGCGAGCAGCAAACGTTGTTTAATGGTAGGCGATTACTTGATGAGTTGGCATGGTTTTTAAAATATCAGAATTAAAAAAAAAAACGAGAGACACGTAGAAGATCATTGATTGCGCATTACAAAGGTGTATTGTTACCTTTTCAATTGAAACAAATTTAATGAAAGAAAACATTTTTTTTTTCAGCTTGAAAGCAATGCCATGCTGTCACAAAACCTACCCCCAATTGGAGAAGATGTGCGCAGCGAGAGAATAATGGTCTCGCTTCAATAAATACGGATTGGAAAGGCGATTGAAATTCAAGCATAAAGTAAACGACAAAGGACAAAGGAACCTGGAACAGAAGTGTAATGGAAAGGATCAGCACGAAGAAAGAAAAACAAAATGTGCAACGGAAAAAAAGGTAGCATGAAGTGGCATTAAAATTTTTTATGAAAATCGCCAGGGATATATTTATCGATGTTGCTATCGCGCCGGTTATCGATATTGAAAAAATTTTGTCGATATATTTATCGAAAATGTTATTGCGTCGGTTATCAATATTGCACTTTTCGATTCATCTAAAGGATTTTTTTTATCTAAAAATTTTCGTAGGAAAAACGGTATCGATAAATTTATCGATATTGTCACCAAACGCTTATCGTTATCGATTCGTCCGCAATATTTTTTCTTTTCAAATTAGTTTTTAATAAAGTTTGATCCACAGCGTCATCGAGACGGCTGTCGATATTTCCGTGTTATTTTTCTTTAAATAACTTAATTGGTTAGATTGTGCTTATCGATAGTGATATTGATTCATGCGCCATACTTTTTCACTTCAATTTTTTAACAGAAATTTTTATTGAAATATTTAAAAATTTTTATGTTTGAATTTGTGAGTTATCGATATTAAATCGAAATGTTTATTGACTCTTATTGTAATTTTTTATAAAGGCTTGCTGATATATTGTATTTATCGATGTCGTAGTTAATCGTTATTGCATAATTGTATCCTCTGAAATTTTTTCAATATCGTTTACAACCGACATATTTATCGATATCGACCGTTACCACTTTACCTACATTATTCTAATCGACCATATCATTCATACATGTCAAGTTTATATATTACGTATACATTAGGGCGATTTAATTTGTATGAGACATTTTTTTCGACTATGCGCGGATACCACAAAAGGATACTATCTGTAATTTTGAGCATATTTGTCGAAGAAACCATGGGTATAAAATAAATTTCAAGTTTGCAAATTGCGGAAATAGGTTTCTTAGGATTTTGCGGTAGTGTCGTAAAGAAGTGCTTAAATCTGATATAAAAAAGCGGTGTTTTGGTATGAATAATCCATTTCTGCACTTATCTTTTTCTTAAAACTTCCCCAGAGGGCGAAACAATAAAAATGTTCAAACTCTTTCCAAACCTATTTTTTCAATTTGGCAAACTCTAAACTGATTTTAGACCCATGGTTTCTCCGGCAAATTCGTTTAGAACTACACGTAGAATCCTCCTGTGATATATGCGCCTAGTCAAAAATAATATTCATGTACATACATATATTGAGCGGTACAGTTGAGCTATACAAGTACCAGCAGAGATATGAGGGAGAAGAGATGTCTCCTCAAAGGGGGTTAAACCGATCTCCCAGAAATGTAGTAAACCATCTCATGGTCAATGCGATTCAAAAAGCGACATGGACTAATACAAATGCCATAGTGCCAAATATTCGAATCCGAATGATTTGCTTTTCGAGTCGCAATTCAGAATAAATGACCGGTATGCACTTTTGTGAACCAGACGGGCCATAGATGGGCTTTAAACGGCACTCATCGTGAGTCAATTAAACCCTTCGTCAACTCTCGCTAAGTGCCCAAGTTTAATTGTGAAACCGTTATTTTGGCTAAACTCCGTTCCGGATGCTGTGGCAGACTATACTGCTATTTATACAGAATCAGCCCCAACATACCCAACCAATGTCCAATATATGACATCTTCCACATCTTCACATGTGCACTGAATTCAGCACATCTAACACCATTCGCTCTATAGTGGAATACCGTCAAAATTGTGAGTTTTCTGGGCATACCGTTAAAAGAGATTGATGACCACACTAATGAAGGCAACAACAAGTCACAACAATAGAGACGGAAGACATTCCAATGGTGGAGACGAAGAGAACGTCCTTCACTCAATTGAGACGAGGTGAGAACACTATTGGGTTTAAAAACAACCAGGCTCCCAAAGCCAACTAGGTAAGCTGTTCAAGACCACCGGCGAAGGGTCGTAAAATGTAATTGTTTATGATCACTATAAGCTCATGGATTTGAATCTCAGTGTAGTTTCAAATTCAACATGGAGGGCGCCTTCTCGACGGTGCACACAAGGTCAGAAGACAATAATACATATTTATGTATGTGAAAACCTGAAGCACTTTATCCTTTTTGCTTCAGACTTGGCAAACTCAATATTGACAAGATTTTCATAATGCGTCACAGCTGGAAAATTGATCGTCTATCCGACGCCATGTCTACATTTGCGTTTCACGTAAAACTCATACCGCTGTGTGATATTAAACACAACTTTTAGCCTCGCCCAAGTCGGGATGGGTTTCTCTGATGCTTTCGATAGCACGATGAGAAGCTGCCTATACGGCGCCATGTCTGAATTTGGAATCCATGCAAAACTCATGTGGTTATGTAGGAATTGAGAATGACCTTTTGTGAGTTGTATGAAATCAAAGCATGCTTTGGACAACAAGGTTTTTGGCCCTGGCATAGGTAGGATCCCTGGAGATCACACGAAGTATAATTCCAGTAACAGGTGCTACATAATTTGGGCTCGGTATGCAATTGAAAATGATTTGGAAGGAACTGTCTGCAATAGGTATGAAAAACTGATAGAACTTTGCGTAAAAGTAAGTACTTAATCGACTCTCTACACAGAACAAGTTTCAGCAAAAAAGCAGAATTTGTGGATGACAATTTCGATATGAAACAAGCAAAATCTTCTTGGAATGGAATCTAACTTGACTGAGTTCCTTCAATATCTAGTTTCTTAAGCCAGCATGGTAATTGGAGAAATTTAACAGGCGCATATAAAATAAGGAAGCGTAATTTGACTAGAGTGCCTTAAAAATACAACTACTCATTGATTTCAGAGGAGGGAAAAACTACCCTTATTGACACAAAATCTTAATGGGAAGACTGGAATTACTCAAGGAAGCGTATTGAAGTCAACACTCAATGCTTCCTATGCACTTCTTATTTGGTGTTTGAGGAGCAAGTAGCAGCTTTGCTATAAATCATTAGCGCCCAGTGCAATTATCCAATAAACGCAATGAGAAATCGTTCCTTAGCAATCTCAGAGCTAAGAAACGATTTTCATGGGCGATATCTGTGTAGAATTAAATTTTTTGGCATATATATTGGATAATTGGATAGCTGCACGGGCGCTTATGAGTTATAGCAAAGTCTCTACTTGATCTTCAAGTAGCAAAGGGTCTTAGTAAGAAACCAACTATGCTGTGCTACGCTTATTAGCATAAAATCCTCGTTGGAAATTTAATATCGAATTGTAAGGGAATAGGAATTTTTTCTGCAAATAGAATGAAGTCTGATTCAACTTCACTTCTTTGTTTGTTGGCTTTTGAACAAAACGAGGTAGGCTTCTTTAATAGTTATTTGTTGTTTTTTAATCCAATTTGTGGCATGCTTTGGATGATTCTACCAGGCGAACAGCAATTGCCTATATAGGTTCTTCCTTAGGTCATCACACTCTACCTCGAAACCAAACTGCAATTAGAGACAATGGGCTTCCAAAGAAAAAAAAAATGCACACCATAACTTATACAAACATACAAGTTTCATATGACAATGAAGAAAGGAATGCAACAAGCACAGCAGGCGGTATTGCCATCTTCATTGCGTCGCTTCATTCGAACTACCCTTGATACTGAAGATGACAAGAACGATCAACCTTCCAATGCACTTAAGGCTGTGGATATTTTTTTTAAATCGTTGGGTTTTCAGTAGCGCTCATTTGAAGAAAAATTATTGTGATATGGGAATACCAGTTCGTATTCTACTGAGGCCTTAAAGGCGGCAACAATATGTGTTTATTTATTTATTTTCAATTTTCTTAGAAGGATTTAATTTTTTGTTTATCGCTGGTTTTTGGTACTCTGTGAAATTCCATCAATTACTCGAAAACTAATGGGGAGTATAAACAAGCCAAAAAAAGAAATGTAGCTAAACATAAGAAGCGTTAAAAACGTTGACTCATTCTCGTTATTTTTTGTTTCGGAATTTCTTTTTTTTGTTGCCTTGGATTCTTCACAGCATGCTAATTGGAGTTTTCTACTAGGCGCACAGCAAGCGTCAAATAGTTAGAGAATTAATTATCCAAGACACAAATGCAATTCTTAATGGATAAGGCGTGAGAGAAATGAGAAATTTGCTTATTAGTTTCTGCAGTAGCTGCTGGCTAACTAATTGGATGTTTTCATTAGGCGCTAAGACGAGGTAGGAAGGATCAAATACAATTAAATGGCGGCATATGTGCATATAGTTAGTAGGCATTGTGTCGTGTGGTTAATGAAGAAACGCTTCAACGTTATACAAAGTATGGGGAAAGTTGACTTTTTGCNTAGACGAGGAAGAAACGCTTCAACGTTATACAAAGTATGGGGAAAGTTGACTTTTTGCGAACTATAGAAATTGAAGAAATTAAACAGGAAAACAGAATTTAAATGAGATTTAAGGCAAATTCAAAAAATTAGTCACGGAGCATTACTCAGTTGAACAACTCGTGAAAGTGATCCTCACGTTGATGGCGATTTTTCAATTAAAATCATCATGAGCGAAGACCCTACTGCAAAGATCTGCGGTTATTGAATTACCCTATATTAGACACACAATTCGTCTCAGAATCTATAAGGCTCCTGCAGAATTTCCAAAGGCACTGAAATGAGAAAAATTGAATGCCATTTAAAAAACAATATGTGGAAACGGTCCTAAGGACTATATTTATTAACCTAATGCTACATGTGCCCAACTTTGTCATTGAAACTTTAGTCATTTAAGGCCAAGTGGAAATTCGGCAGATATTCGAGGTAATTTTGGAAATCAAAAGGTGTTTTGAAGATAACAATTTCAATTTTTTTGTTCGCTCTTTCAACTACGCCAGTAAATCATTTAACCTGTTGACGCGCGAGTTCGTAATTTAGTTCCTCACCAATTTATCCTTGTTTTTTTTACTCTTTTGCCTTCATACATACAAAGATACTTTAACCTTCTTCATTTTGGTTTTTTTTTATTTTCTACCTTTCTGATTCTGAATGCCCACCAAATAAGGTGATTCGATAGGTAAATTTAGTATGGGGAACTATTTTCGTAATCAGGTTCTTAATTGATGGACCAATTGCTAATGAAAGAGCGAATTATGAATGTAGCTGCTGTGACAACGTACTTGCTTCTGATTTGTACTTAGGTCTTTGTAAACTTTGGCGTGTTATTTTCTACCAAAAAATCCTAAGGAGAGGGCAACGAGAAGGCAGCATTTTTTGTAGAAAAGAAAACGACATTAATTCATAAGCATCTGTGTGCATAAGTACATGTTGATCTTGCTGGATCTTCAAAAAAAAATCAACAACCTGGGGATAATTTTAACAAGACAAAAATATGTACATACGCTGAGGCTTATTAAGGTTGTTCCAAATTTTTTCTTGGAAATGTTTCCATTTTCTAATCTCAAAAATGTAAATTACATACTTCTAACAGGTGAACAGCGGAAATAAGCAGTAATTCTAAATATTTCGTTTTTTTTAATGAAATTTTCCAGTTTTTCTTTGTTGTTCTAAGGGAAAACTCGCACTCCACGCATAAATGTATATACTCAAGGGAAACAAAAGAGGCTTTTCCTAAACAAAAGAGTTTCCTACCAAGCGAATAGGACCACAGAAATCTATTAAAACTACAGAAGTAACTGGAAAACTCCAGCCTGCTAGAGAGAGATGAAGGAAAATCGCATGAAACTAATCTAGCGACGAAAAGGTAGTAATTGTAAACGGACAACATTCAAAATGAACTGCGTTTGAATGACTTCAATGCCATTAACTACTTATTTTACTAGCGACTTGCTACCATTAACCTTGCCTGAAAAAAAAAACACTCAGCAGCCTGCATCGAATCTACAGTGTTTTATTGCTTTTGAGAAACAATTAACTTTTAACCTTCTACGCACAGCTTGAAATACTTCTTGGAAGGATCGTTTCTGCTTTTTTGTGCGCATGTTGCATTCTTCTCTAAGAACTATGCATAAGTATCTGTCGTAGGAAGGAAAATGCATTCAATACATAAGGCACTGGTAACATTTTTCTAAACAAAGGAATTTCCACCAAATGCAACAGGGGAACAGAAGATACGGAAAATTCTTAGGCAGTCAGAAAGATACGCAGTGATGCTGAAGGAAAAATCGCTTTCCACAGCTACCAGCTGCATGAAAGATATGAAAAAATCAATGAGGGGAAATGACGTTTCTTAGCTAGATGTTCCTTCTTACCTTATCTTTAGAGATTTTTTCTTCAAAACATTGAAGTGCAGAAATACATAGTATACCCCACCTCAAGAGTGAGAACCGAGGGTGTTTAAGAAATTTAACAGGATAACAGAACTGTAATGACCCATGTAGGACATTTCAAGAGCATGAGAAAATCCTTACTACATACATATATCACACCTTTTCCTTCCGAACAGCAAATGAAAAACTCGCCGGAAAAATAAAACAAGGCAGAGACGCCACCTAGTCGTTGACATGGGACATTTCTGATCGTTTACCTTGGCATGTGCTGAAAATAATGCGTGATTATTTTTTGCTTTTGACGGTTACTTCTAAGCTGTGGGAAAACGCACAAGATTTATTTGACGTGAGAACTTTCGTTCACTCTTCTTGGTCTGTTTTTTATGAAGCACAAAATAAAAATATTACAGATTCTTAACCTTGAATATGCGACTTTTTTGAATGGCGGCAATCCGTGAGAACTTTCTTCCCATCCGATGCTCCTTATGTACCTTAAATATTCTACACACTAATGTCGTGAGAAAACTTCGGCTTTGGGATGTGAAGTGAATCGTTTCACACGTTAATGAGTGAATGTCTCATTTCAATTAGATTTTTCCCACAAACGTGGTGAGAATTTTTTGGTAATACTTAAAATATTAGATACCAGCATTAACAGAGTAACAGAAAAAAGAAAAAGTGGATACATAGTTGCTGGGAAAATGCTAGCAATTGATTTCTTACTGCTATGTACACAGTTTGGACTTCCCATTATGTAAAGACCGTGTGCCAGGATCGATACTTAATTTATGGTGGGATATTGTAAAGTAATAGAACGTGCATGGAAATGAAATAAACAGGTAAAAACGATTTACTATGGGAACGAAAAAGCGAAGGATGAAATGCACACAGGGAGAAGGAAGCGCCAGGTGATACCTTTTTGAAGTGATAGTCAAAAGAAATTTCTATGTAAAAATTTTAATAGATGCCTTTAAATTTTTTGTTTTTCACACGTGCCGTGAGAAAAATTTGTTTGCGCATGGAAAATGTGCAACCAAAATAATTAGGCTCACAGAAAATTGCGTAGGACGAAAAGGTAAGCGAGAACATACAGGACAAAATTACCTGTCAAAAACGTTTTCCAAGGCTTAAATGATATGAAGATTACAAGAGAAAAAAAAACTGTGGGAATATGCTGGGAACACTCAACAGAGTTGAATAAATCCTTCTGAAGAGTTTCGATTATTTTCACACGTGCCGTGAGAAATTATGTGTCCGTTTGGAAAATTAGTTACCTTAATAATCAGGCACACGGGAAAAATTACAAAATTCACTATGAGCTCTACAGCGCATGGGAACTACTCCTCATGCTCGATTTTTTTCACACGTGCCCTCTGAAAGATTGATTTTAGTTCGCAGAAAATGTTAAAGGACCCAACACAGAAGAAAACCTTTTCCTTATTTAGCATACTTTCCTTATGACTGAAATGACAAAACAATGGATTGTGAGAATTATTTTCTCAACCGTTGCATTGAAAACACACCAGCACTAAAAAGGCAAACACAAACTGACAAACGGAAATGGCAGTTCAAAAAACCTAAAAAATGCCCAAAGGTTAAAAGGTTACACATAAAAAAGTTAAGTCTTGAAGTCATACTCAAAAATAACTTAGTATAGGAAAAATTAATAGAAAAGGTCAAAGGTTTTCTAAATCAGTCATTAAAAATCCTAAAAAATTTGATTGTCTCTTGCTCAAAACGGAAGTGCCATAACACGCTGGAAATGACAAATGCTCCGCACCAAATTGCATGCCTTTGAAGGTGCATTTTTTATTGTATTTGAATTCTAAATAAATAAAAATAAATTAAAAATAAAGATAATTTTTTTGTGTCTCATCCGGTTCTAAAGTCGGACGATATAGATTGATCCTCAAAACCATGAGAATTTTTTGTTTACTTTAGCAAAAGGAGATACCAGCATCACTAGGCAAGCAGCAAATTTGAAAGCTGCAAGGTGTGTAAGAATTTAGGAAACTCAGACGAAAACTATTTTTACCTGAACAAAAGCATTCAATCGCTTATCGAGTGCCAAGGTTTTTATTCAGCCGTTATGACACTGTCTTAGTTGAGGTTCACTTAATGCGTCTCATTGCCGTGCCGTGGGAATTCTTGAAATGGCATGAGTTCTCAATGGATTTTCTCAAAATTTTCACACACAATTATTTCCGTGAGAATTTTTTACTTACTGCTGAAAAATGAGATACCAACCTAAACAGGTTAGCAGAAAATTTAGTTGCAAATTTTTGGAAAATTTCTAAAGGTATAAAAACAAATTTCCATTTTTGTTCGTGTGTATGTACTCGTACATACATGTGTATGTATGAGAGACAATTGCTTGTGGTCATATTGTGTGGCGGTACAGTTTATTTAATCGGCATTTTTAGTTCATTGCATTTTGTTTGGAAAGACGAAGATAATTCTGCAGAATAGATCAGAGCGCCGAAGACGAAGTCGTCCATGAAACCTGCTTTAGATGCACTGAATAGGTNTTGTATGTATGAGAGACAATTGCTTGTGGTCATATTGTGTGGCGGTACAATTTTTTTAATCGGCATTTTTAGTTCATTGCATTTTCAGAGAGCCGAAGACGAAGTCGTCCATGAAACCTGCTTTAGATGCACTGAATAGGTTTCCAAGCACCAATATGAGTCTATACTTCAGCACACCAGGAAGTACTTCGAACGCTTTGGGCTTTGGGAATATTGAAGCAGGTGTAATCGAACCGTTCCATAGATAGGTACTAAATTCAAGAAGCCTCTCAGATATCTGAGAAGTATACCTGAGCGCGGGGGTAGACCAGTGAGGTGCAGTGGTCGAGGACACATGCATAGCAAAGAGTTTACTCTGGATACTCCCCGATGAACCAACAAGAAGGAACTTACTCAGGCCAATCGAATATACCGATTCTGACGGAAATACATATACACTGGTCTATTGACTATATAACTGCCAGGTTCGGAGCCCGACTCAACGATTTCTGTAGAAGCTGTGCATCTATTAAGCTCATTCTGTGCGAATGGTTCAACCTGTGGGACAATTTCTTCGAAAACTTAGACAGCTTACATAGATATATAGGTAGATAAAATTGAGGCATGCGCTGTCACGTAATGATTAATTATGGGAAGAGTCTCTCAACATTTCATCTAAGGGTATTTCTTTTAAAAAATCTAAGAGAAATTGTTGGGGGACAGTAAGTGCAGGTATTCGCGCTTTAATCATAGTGAGCCAAGAAAGCTGTCGAGACAGTTCGTTCGACCATATTCCTATGTAGTTTGTAGAGGTGATTTTCTGCACGGTAGAAAATTGGTAAAGTTTAAAAAAATAAACTTCTGAAAATTAAGTGAAATAAAAAAATTATTTTCCTTTTAAAACAATAAAATCTTAAGGTCAAAATAAAATTAAATTAAAACGGAAAAAATACATATAATAAATAAAAGTAAAAAAAATGTTTCTAAACTTTAATGCAAATAAAAAGAAAATTATTATTAAAACAAATAAAATTTAATAGTGAAAAGAAAATAAAATTAAAAAAGAAAAAAGTATATAAATTTTGGTGTAGTTATATACTTTATTTCCATTTTTTACCCGACGTTTCTCTAAAACTTTTTTAGCATCCAAAACTTAAAAGATCAGCCTATAAAAGAAATCAAATAAATTTGACCTGATCGAAAAAAGCTATTTATAAAAAATACATAATAAGTTTAAGAAAAAAATTAACAAATATATTATTTTTAAACAGTTGATCTACATAAATCTAAATCTAATTAATTATAATCTTAATTAATAGGTATCTAATAATTAAGCTTAATCTAAAAATTAAAAGATGAAATCGAAAATAAATAAATTAAAAAAAATCCACTGTACGAGATTTCGAACCTCGGATCTTTCGAATGGCACGCCAGTATTGCCCTGTTCGTTTGTGCATAAGAATTATTAAATTTACTCACTGTCTATTATGCCGAATGTAGGGCAGCACTCAACTATAAACTCGAACTTCTGCCTTGTGTAAAGGATGTGGGAAATTATGTTGCCCGTTTGAATGCTTATGGTGAATGGAGGTCTTCACGTTTTCCCAGCCAATCACTTGTTGCACTGATTGCATAGAATTTTCTCACACTAACTACCAACAAAAAGGATGCTTGTGCTGTGCTGTTGGTTGGTTAGGCCACTAACTATGGTGGCAGTGGCAATTTTCCCAGAACCAAAAATACGTTAGAAAATTAGAATATTAACGGCTAAAAAAGTGTCTGTCTGCCTGTGTCGTCTGTCTGTTGGTCGGATTGTGGGAAAATTTCATAACCGTCGTCAGGAAGGGCGTGAGAATTTTGGCCAAATTCTGTTGATTTACTAAAACATAACAACAGGCGCGCAGCAAAAAGTGTAGGTGCTGTTTTCACAGCAGCTAGTGGCAAGAACAAGCAGTCAGTGAGCATGGTTGTTTATGTGTGTTTGCGCCAAGCAACAGGTAACAAACACACAGTTGCGTATAAAATTCCCATAAAGTGTGAGCGAGGTACGAGTATGCTGATCCTTTTTAGCTGTCATCATGCGTGTAGCAAGTAGTTGTTTGTGTGCGTGCGTGCGTGTGGTGTGGGAAGCGTGTGAAAAAGATTGAACTGAAATTTCTGCAGTGAAGCGTGGGAATAATTTTTAATTTTGTTTTTTTTTTTAGGAACATGACGGTTGCAGAGAGGAGATTAAGGCAGCAAGCTGCACAGCATGGTTACGATGGCTTAAGACAAAAATGATCGTATTTCACGTTTAGCAGAATAATTTCAATAATCAAGTGCTTGTTGGTTGTTGGGGAAAAAAGTGCTTCGTGGGAAAAAATTTAACGGCCGAAAAACCCGCTTACATGCAAGTGCGTGAGAATTTCGGCTAAATTTAGATAAACTCACGCAGTGAAGTAACCGGCAAGCAGCACAATTAAGTTGGTAAATTCGAATGCAAGCAAGGATATGCTGTGTGCGAAATGTAAGTTGAGAGCATTTCACTGCATGTACGTATATATATATAGATTGCATGTGCCAAGAAAGCCGAGCAGGCAATGAATGGCATNAGGCAAGCAGCACAATTAGTTGGTAAATTCGAATGCAAGCAAGGATATGCTGTGTGCCAAATGTAAGTTGAGAGCATTTCACTGCATGTACGTATGTAACTATATATAGATTGCATGTGCCAAGAAAGCCGAGCAGGCAATGAATGGCATGGCCTACAAAGTAGGCTCGTGGGAACTTGTTGCATTTGAAAACAAAAAAAAAACATAAATCTTTACAAAAAATGCAACACAGAATTGCTGTTAAATGATTATTGAAACAGCAGCTTCAGGTTTCAAGTGTTTACAAAAAAATATCGTTGATATGCCGAGCTGCATAAAAAATTTGTATAACCGCCAGCAGCTGTGTGTAGGCATAAAAAACTGCTTTGTGGTAAATTTTGGAAAATTCAAAGGTTTTCCAAGTAAAAATCTCTATGCGTCGGTGCATAAAAAGGAATCGATCGGAGTAATAAAAAACTCACTCCACGTGAGAACCAAATTTAAAAAATGACGTAACTTGACTTGCATACGAACAGGCGAGCAGCCGGCAGCATTGGTAAGCACACATGACAAACACACAACGCGATGAACGAAAATGAAAGATGCGATGCAACAGGCGACAGGATTAAATTACGGCAAGGCAGCTGAAATCGACACTTGTTGCGCAAGCGCAGCGAGGATCAGTGCGTGTGTCAGTGAGTGCCAGCGAAGCCAAACAAAAACCAATGGTAAAAAACGAGCAACAATAAAAAACGAACAGCAATAAAAAATGCACACACAAGCCAAGCAGGCATTAAAAACGACCGTGGGAATTTTCAAAACGTCGAAAACGTGAGAAATTTAGTAAAAATATTAAATCACAGCCCACCGAGCAAAATAGGCGCGCAGCTAGGGCAGCAGGATAATGCTGTTATAGTACTTGTTATTAAGAAAAAACAAACAAAGTTCAAAAACAAAAAAAAACTGGCAGGTAAAGTCTGCAGCACATGCCTTCAGCTGCAGCGGAAGTGCACAACGGCTGCATGCCAGCGAGGGCTAGAGATCGTGCCAACAACGCTCAGGCAGCAGGGGTATGAGCGACTGTGAAAGCGAGCGGAAATGCAGCTGGTTGCAGGAAATGTATGAAAAGCAATGAGTAAATGAAAGAAATTTGTTTGTTAAGCTTGGACATAAATGTTTGGCAGTCGTCATTTAAATCTCGTTAACAACCGGAAATCTGTTATAAACACAACACACAGGGATTACACAAACAATCAAGATTGTGCGTTGCATGCGCGCCGGAAATTATATTTATTTACTTGTGCGGATGCAAAGAGGCTATAAAGGTGCATCCTCAAGCAAATAAAGTATATAATTGTATGAAATATATGCACATACACACATACATATGTTGGTATGTATGTAAATATGTTTGCATGCAGGTAGTTAGTTGCTAGCCGCTATTGTGAGAAAATTATGCGAAACGAAAGAATTTCGTGAAGTCAACTGAGCAGGATAACAGAAAGCGTATGCAGGAAAATCGACGTGCTCTTCCCTATTGCAGCTTGTAAAAATATCTGAAGAAAATTTTATAAAAAAAAACAAATGAACTGCATATCTGACTAGCCGCATAACAAACAGGCATACAGAAAGTCTGCTCAAGAGTTCACTGAGTATTTTTTTTTGCTCATGCCATAGTTATTCTTATGCACTTAGGCTCAACTCTGCATTCAAGTAATTGACATTGTAAAATATGTGATTTCCGTGTACGGATTGCATTCTGGGTTTTGGTATAACATAGAACATCCAAAGGTTAATCAAGTCAACCCAATAACTCAAAATTGGCAAGCTTGCACATTCAAGCTTCTTTATTGGAGCAATAGAAGCTAAATAAACAAATTTTAGAATTTTTGTCTGTCTGTCTATATATTTGTATATATGAAATTGAATGCAGTTCGACCGATGTATTGCTAGAGGTCTAACTTAAAATACAGAAAAAAATCAGAGAGTTGCCACTTGTTTGAAAATTGCAGTTTAAGTAAATTGATAAGATAAGGTGAATATTGCAATATGGCCGTCAAAAGAAAGAGGTTTAAGAAGGGTTACAGCCGAAAATATTTTTGTGGAGGTTTTGAAATTTTGAGGTTTGAAAATTTTAATTTAATTTGATTGATAAGATAAATTAAAAATTGCAATATGGGTATCAAACTGAAGAGGCTAAGAAAAGTTAACTGCCGAAAGTATTTTTGGAGAGAACTGCCACCTATTTGAAAAATTGTATTCAATAAAATTTATAAAATAAATGAAATATTACAAATTGGGTATCAAACAACTCAAAAATACTTTTAAGGCGCAATGAAGCACGCCGGGTATTTGTTAGTTTAAATACATTTTATGTCGATTTCGTTTCTACCGAAAAATGCAACTCTCTTTGCCCTCTACGCACAAACACTAAGAAGAGGGTGATGAGAAGGCCTCCTCTTCTACGCAAAAATAATCGTTAAAACTATCAAAACTAATCAATTTAATGTAAAATGGAATAATCAGCGAAATGTTCATTCACCTTCGCCCTGAAGTATGCAAGATAAAACATCTGGGCTACTAGTGATGTTGCTTGCTACTTTTTGTGATCATTTCGCTGTCTTCGTATGCATCAACGCACTTCTCAAATAGTAGACGAGGGCAGTTCGAATACTCCGTATGGTAGCAAATAAATGCAATACCCTTTAATGGCCTATTAAACCTAAAACAAATTAAAATTTTTCTTCAACGAGAAGATGGTCTGTGAAACCCAGACTACAAGGCACATCCAGCCGAAAGTCGATGAAAAGCGATCTAGAACTCGCATACGGCTCGACCGCTCCTCTCTTAGATTAGTAGTTGGCGTAATAACTGGACACTGCCTTATGGACGCACGAGGTAAGGTGCTGGGTGCCTACAGAGATAACGAAGAAGTAGACAGAAATGGCCACTATATCTGCCAACAAATAACATATTCATCTCGAAAATTTCCAGAATGAAAATCCTAATAATAATAGAAAAAGGGTGAGGGTGAAATAAATTATTCAACAGGTAAACATAAAACTCAAACAACTCCAAAGGAAAGGTAAATTTAATAAAACTCATAAAGGTTATAAAGGGTTGAAATGTCACGCCTTCGACAAATAAGAGAAATCATATGTATGTGCATACATACATACATATGTGTATCACAATTTTCCGGGAGGAAAAAAGAAACAAATAGAAATAAAGAAAGTCTTTCTCTTTGCACAAATATGTTTATAAGAATGCACAAGAGCAGCCAAACTAGCACAAGAAGGATCGACATGAGTTAGAAAAAGATATTAGGGTGTAAAGAAAAAGAAAGTGGGCGAAAGGTTTTTCACCAGGACGACAGCAAAAAAAGCAGCAGTTAGAGAAAGCTAATAAAAATATGAAAACGGTCGTGAATATGAATTTTCTAAGTAGGCAAACAGAGTGAGTTTAGTTAGGTACCTGCATAAATAAATGACCCTGCTACAAGCCCTGTAGGAAAAGGATACACAAAAGGAATTATTATAATTCTTTAATAATTATTACATTAATTTTTCCTCGTTCATTTGATTAGTACTGGCATTGATTTTTTAACTTTGGTAATTTTTTTCCGTTATATTTTTATAAATATAGAGTTAATTCAAGGAAAAGTTACAAAACAAAAACATATCAAAAATCAACGCGGTAGCTAGCAACTTCAAACGTGCCCTTTATTATATTAAAATTGAATGGTAAGCAGTTTTGGATGCTCGAGTTTATTTCAAAATTAGGATCAAGAAGTTTTAATTTGTTATGAAAATTTTCGGAGTTTTCCCTTATTTTGCCCAATGTTTTAAATTTCGATTTAATTGGTTTTTATTGTAGAATGAGCTCTATATTTACAAATAACAAAATCAAGAAAAAAATACCGTGAAAACGATTTTGAATAACGAATAATTGAATTAATGGTAAAATACTTTTGCCAGAGACTGTACATATTTATTTTTTTTATTTTTATTTTATTTTTATTTTTTAAGCATAAGGTGAACATCCGTTCTATTTTTAGCCTTTTTATTTAGCTTTAGCTCTTTTTTTATTTTTTTTTATAAATTTGATCTGTTATGCTAAAGGTCAACATTAGGGAATTCGGAATTTATGACTACGAAAAATTCACATGTTTTTCAAATTAATTTTAAATAAAAAATAATAATAATAATTATGAAAGATCTGGCATCTTCCGATATTTTTTTTTGTGCTGCAGCTCGTTTTTGTCTCAATAAAACATAAAAAGTGCATATTTCATACATCGTTTTTAAGGAAACGTTTCTGAATTTTCGGAGGTTGCGATTTTACCGGGAGTGTAGGGAACGGATTATGGTCTTATCCTACCGGCAAAATTTTTACAGACCTTTCCCATACCGCCCAAACCGGCCAATTTGAGATCAGTACCGTGGGTCCCGCGCGTCCCGATATCCGGCGCCCATCTCTAGTCAGCATACAAAATGTAGAGAAGGCTTTAAAAAACGCTGGCAAGGCGGTATACACAAAATTTCTATTAAAATCATAAATTTGTGGCCAAAAATTTTGTAATTTGGCCCACAGTAGAAACAAATATAATGAGGCGGAGCAAAATCCTCTCAATGTTGCAGTGTTATGCCACATTGATATTAGTACTTTCTATGTGTTCTATGAAGTTAAACATCTAAAAGTTTTTACTACAGGGTATCCTCATGGGAAGAAAATAAAATAAAGGCCAACGACAAGGACTGTACCAAAAAACATGAAAACGCGGCATAATATTGTATTCACAAAGAGAGTGAGAAGGCGAGGATAATTAAGATTTTCTACCAAAAGTCTTTAGTTTGGAAGAACCAAATAATTTTAGGGAAACGCGGGTTTGTGAATTGCTTAAAAACTACATATAATTTTAACAGGGAAATTGCAAAGACGATCTCTTACTTGTTTTTGTAGCAGGAAAACAAAAAGGTTCGAAAGATATGGAGGAAAATTTCTAGGATTTAAAGCAAAGAAGTTTATTATATATTTTCAATTAGATAGTTTTTTGGCTGAAGAGTGAGACAATTCAATAACGAGAAAAATTGTTAAAAACTCAATCAAAATTTTGCCAAGGCTTAGCTGGATTTTCATAAACAAAAGAATTTTCATAAAAACTAACAGGATAACAGTAATTCGTGAAAAACAGGAAGTATCTGGGAGCGAGCTAGGAAAATGTGAACAACCATTGAGGAAATTGCATGGTGACCTTTGACCTTTCTTCGCTTTCGATGGTCGCACGCACTTTTTTGTTTACTTTTGGCTAACACTAACGGGCTAGCATCAAATAGAGAAGGAAAGCAAGGAAAATCTCGACGGTAACAAATGTTACGTCCACTGAAAAATGCTTAAAAGGGTGGGAAAATGCGTGCAGGCATAGTTCAATAAAAGTATTTTTATTTAAGTAAAAGGAAAACGCCTGCAATGGCAAGAGCAATACTCAAAACTGTTTGTGTAGTTTTTCTTGCCAACAAAAAATGCACAAGACAACACAGCCGCCTGGTCTATTAACCTGTGGATCGCTTAAGATCTACCTAAACGTCTCACTCGATGATCATGAAATTCACTTTTTGGAATTTTTTGTTTACTTTTGTAATATGAGATACCAGTCTTACCAGAAAAGCAGCAAATTTAGAAGGCGGACAAAGAAAATTTGTGAAAGTGTAGACTTTTGGATGTTGAGCATGCGCTCTAGTGCAATTTTCAAAATAACGGTACTCGTGCATTAAATTACAACAATGCGCGCAACCTTTAAAAGGAAACAAAATAAACAAGAATTTAGGTAGCAACAACAGAGTCCGGAAAATGTTTCAACGCAACGATTAACCTACAATTTAGCGAAGTAAAAGGAATAAGCCTGGCCTTTGTTTAAACTATAGGTATGCGTTCTTGACATGCGCCTTTCATGACTGAGTTGAAGAAACGAATTCTTTTGACTGTTTTTTGTTTATCTTTAGAAAACGAGAACGCAAAGCCAACAGGCGAGCAAGAAATGTATGTAGCTGGAGTGCTCTTAAAGATTTTAAGTTACTTAAGGAATAGAATACAGTCAATAAATTCATTCTGAGAAGGGAGCGAAAATTCAAGGTGGAAGTTTTTCCAATGCCAAAAAAATTAGTTCTATTAAATTCAAAAACGGACTGAAAAGGTGTATGCTGTTAAAAAAAGAAAAACATTACACTAATCATTAACACCAAGTGAATAAGACCGGAAGTGCTAAAGCAAATAGATAAGGGTTGGGGAAACCGAAAATTAACTGAGAGTCCAAAGATCAAAGTTGCAGATGCAAGGCAAACAACCCGACCATTTCGTGTGAAAATTTGAGAATTCAAAAAATGCTAATGGTGTTGTTTTTGACTAGGCAAACATAATTTGTTAGGAAGAGCACTTTTCGTTCTATAGGTATAACTTGGAAATATTTTTATTCAGTACTAAATATGTACATTAGACCGTACCACCTTAAAAGAAAACAAAAAAGTTCGTCGTGTAACCTGAGTTTAAAGTGTTTTTGCAAGCGAATTTCGAAATTTAGTTTTTTTCTGCCGAACCTTAAGCTGGATTTACATGAGGCGATTTTCTAGGCGATTCAACATTGCTCCAGAAAAATCGCACGTGTAAATGGTGATTCAAAAATCGCTGGCCTCAAAGTAGACAGCAAGTCAACTTTTGCAGGCGATCATCGCCTGCCAAAAAACCGCCTCATGTAAAGGTAGCTTTAGGGTCGGGTTTTTTGCATTTTTGGTGACACTTTTTTGGTACATTCGGCAATACATTTCCTAATAGCTCTGCTGGAGTAATCAAAATACTTACTTGGCAAAAGTTTTATTATTTTTGAAGGACTTTGATTTAATGGCATTAGGTTGACAAAAGTTGAGATTTGCTGGCTAACTTACTGAAAAGGGGTACTTGAGGTAAATTAACTTCGAAATAAAAAAAATTCCTCCTCGAGACAAAAACTTCCGACTGTAAATGTTGAGGATATAACGAAAAATATGTTTAGCGCTGGTTACTAAAGATAGCTTCCCTGCAGTGAAAAGCCAAACCAGTTAGAAAAAATACTAGTTCATTAACTAGTATGTGCCTACCAGTTCGGCAATTTCGAAGAACTTAGGCGGTCAGCGACATCTGCCTTTGAATTGCCAAAGCCATAAATAAAGCGCAATTAATTGCTTTTCTTACAAATGTCGGCTGTGGCGTCACGTGAAGACTACTGGTTCTGGTTCTGAAATCGCAGGTTCGAGGCCGCTTGGAGGTGGTTAAGAATTTTAAAGTTAAATAAATGTAAGTAAAAATAATTTATTCAATTTATATAAATAAATAACAAAATTGAAAATCTAATTGCATTGCAAAAAAACATTTAGGAAGAAATGCTATTGCTATAAAAACAAAGAAATTAAACAAAAATATTTTTTTATTAAATTTAAAAATAACAATAAACAGCATAAACAAAAAAATAAATTTATAAAAAATAAAAATAAAATAAAAAAATAGAAAATAAAAAAAATTTTCCCTGCGCCACGATTTGAACGTGGGACCTCAGGCTTACCACGCGAGTGCTTTGCTCTGTCGGCCATTGTGACTGCTGGAGCGTCGCGAGCAAAAATGCACACTTATGCTTTTCACGGGGCATGAATTGGCAGACTATCTCATCAACTGGTATGATGCTTCTAGTATTTACACTAGTAGATGCTGATGCATAGCCTGACAATTGACATCTCGTAGGACATCGCAATGTTAAAAATACCACTCGCTAACATTGAAAAACGATAGAACGTGAACTAGTTCGGCTGAAACGCAAACCGGTAGAATTCTAGTTCACAACTAGTAGCTTTCCCTGCAGGGTTGCAAATGGCTTTCCAGGCGATAACATTGAAATCAAGCAAACAATCGTCAATATGGGGCTCATCATGCGTACTTGAACAGAATATTCGTTTTGACGATGCAATATTAAGTCCTCAAAGCAATTTAAACATCACAGTGGTTCCAGAGAAACCCTCAGTCGGCTTTCCTGAGATAATGAAGACTCTCATTAAAAATGTGTCCTTAGACAAGTGGCATATGTGGTATGAATTAGCTCCTGGTTAGAGCTTAGAACTTCTAGAGGGTCCAGTGGTCTTTTTCAATTTTACGACTTTCCAACAACAGTGCGTAAAATCAGGCTCATACGTTATTAGGCTATTTCCGTGCAAATAGACTCAAGTGGGCTCTTATATTTCTTACAAGAAAATAATTATGGGATCTAGACACTTTCTTTGGGAGCTAGTTAAAAACTTGTTATATATATTGACGGCTCCGAGACGGAAAACGGTACCAAAGTTGGTTGAGATCTGGTGAGTAACTTCGATGCTTTTTTGCTTTACGTACAATGACAACAGTAAGTTAGGGCTGATGCCATGAAAGGCATCCTCCAGGCAGTCTCACCGATTAAAACCTACATTCACACCACTCTTGAGCAAATGATTACCTTGCCAGCTCAGCGAACGCTGGGCGAAAACCAGGATATTCATAGTCGTGGATGGAATATCTGATATTGCATTTTTCAACCAGCCCGAAAGAACTCTTAAGGACGGACATCTACAACCTGCGAAACTTCGGTCTTTCTGTGCGTATTTGCAAGTAAGCAGTGGATTTTTTTACTAAGCGCTCATAAGCTTGCTTAAAAGTACGTTTCTCAGCTCAGCTATAAGCACCCTGTGTGTGTGTTTTTTTTTTTTTTTTTTTTCAACGGGGGGGGAAT
>NW_016158601.1:118493-120987 GCF_001687245.7 Rhagoletis zephyria
CCGAATGGAAAAGGGCTCAGCTATGGAGTTGGAGGAACCTCAAATGTTTAGCTAGGCGTGCCTACAAGTAGATCAATTTCTTCACCAATGCAATTATGCGAAGGGACAACCTCAGCTTTGAAACAAACAGCGATTTACTATGAGCCAAACAGGATATTGTGAATATGAAAGGACACCTGGCCTCTGTGTCAGGTTTCAGGACTCTATTGTCCAGATAAATATGTTTAAGTAGTTGTAGAGCGTGGGCGGATGTATCCTTTAAAAATTTACAATATGTATGGCTACAAAGGAAGGTGCAGAGATGTTACATGGCTTTATTATTAAGTCCTCAAAGCAATCTAAAGGTAACGGTGGTTCCGGAGAAGCACTCCGTCGGCTTTCCTCGAAATAAAGAGGACTTTCAATAAAAAAATTTACCCTTAGACAAGTTTACGGGAAAGCCATCCTCGAATACCTGACAACGCACGTTTTAACCGGTATGTAATTTTATATCTTCGCCTGAATCCGATAATCTGCATTTTATGACTTCATTAACGTTCTTGCAATGTAGCAAATTTATATCTGTAGAAATATGAGAAGCTTGTCGCCTCTTAATCGCATTCTTTTTATCGTTTCCTTTCAGCAAAATCTTCACGCAGTAAATCACCACCGTCTTGGAACAAGACCTCAACGCAGGTAGATAAAGATTTCCAGCTACAAGTAGGTATATTTGTATACACAACACGTTATCCACACGCCACTTGCACAGGCCGAAACACTTCCTCTCTCTTCAAGCACACAATTTTTTACAAGTACATACCTTTGTATGCGTATAACTAACACACAAACTTACAAAAAACTGTTTGAAAATTTTTATCCTCCAAAAACATCTTAAAAATCTACGCAACTTGCTAAACAAATCTGTTCGCCTGTTGTATGCCAAGACGTTGATCGTGCTCAAATTACGTAACATTTTGGAAGAAGAAAAAAACAATAAAAAAGGTAAAATAAAAATAAGTCGATCTCCAAGCAACAAATAGCATTTCCGCTGCTACGATCGCTTAGGGTTGATCGCAGGTGATCCTTGTAGAAAGTTGTTTTTCGCACCAAGCAGCAACAAAAAACATGCCTTTTCTTACCTTTGCTTTTTTGCTTGCTGGATGATCTTACGCGCCTAGCAGCAGTCAAGACATATTTGGTTACGAAACGTTATAAGAAACGCCATGTTACTTGAAGAAAACAAAAGAATTCTTAGGCTTCATATAAGGTTTCTTTAAGAAATGCTTGTTTGACATACTTAAAGGAATCCAATTAATCAAAGGAGGCCGCAAACCACCCTTAAAATACTTCATTTGAGACTTCAAACTAACAGCAAAGAAGTTAAATGCAGTGAAAATTCAAAAATGTATGTCTTATGTATGTGCATTAGGGTGGGTCGAAGACAAGTAAAGGCGGAATTTAATGCTCTCACGCCCTAGGATTGTTCTATAACAAAAAAATACCCCTATTTTTTATTCTGAAATCAAAACCTCTAAATATTTTTTGATTTCAAAATAAAAAATAGTGGTATATATTTTCGATATGGAACAATCCTAGGTGATGAGAGCATACAAATTCCGACTTTACTTTTTCACATTAATTTTTGGATCACCCTAAAGTACACATATGCATATCTGTACATATATGAGCTTCATTTCCCAGCAAACAATTTTCAGTATGGTTCAAAATATGAGCCTTGATCGCGTTTGCAATGGCGGACCAACTGCGCTCAGAAAAGAGCATAGCGTTCCCAAAAACTTGTGAATCAACTGAACTGAGCTCAGTGAGGCTACACTTCGATTACCGTTTGTGGTTCTTTGCCATTTTACGACTCATATGGTTTGCTGGGCTATGCATAAGGAAATATAGAAATTTTCTATACCTTGGATTATTTTTTCAAGGCACTTCTAAAATTCGCCGCTTGTCGTTTGCTGCTGCCTGCCTATTCCCAATTAAAAACTTTGCTGCACGCCCGAATCTCTTTTCAGGCACGCGACAAGATCATCCGGCCGGACATCACACACCACTACTACTACTCGCGAAACGATCATAACATTTTTTTATTATTATAGCATACTTTTATGGGCCTGCGTTGTCGGCTACTTCAAAGTTGCTGCGCAAGCCGTTTTTTAGTGTCAAATTTATAGCTGAGCCGCCTGTGTTGATTGGATGACATTTGATACCCTTTGTTGAGTGTTTTTGTGGTCGATTAGCGGCGACAAGCAATTTGTTTGTTTTTGATGTTTGTCACGATAATTTCATGTTTTTTATTAGGGCCACAGGAATGTAAGAAAGTATAGAAGGGCAAAAGTGAATACGCTGCAGAAAGATATGCAACGTGTAGGGTCTGCTAAGCAGGCATTTGAGCGTGGTACACATGTTCATATATACATGCATATGCATGCGCGAGTGATCTTGTGTGTGTTTGGCTTTGTATTTATAGTTTTTTGTTTACGCTTTGAAACCATATTCTTTC
>NW_016158602.1:0-22316 GCF_001687245.7 Rhagoletis zephyria
CATATGTTGGTGCCGGTTAAACGAAAAACACCCGGGTAATGCGACATAAAGCTTCTTGTATAATCTTTTTGGTGAGGATAAATATTTTTTCAGTGAGAAATTTTTTTTTTATAATTATTTTTTTATGTCTAGAGTGTACGCGACTATGTACACCTAACCGCTTGCCTGAGTAGACGGAGACAAGAAAAGTAAATTAAAACATTAGTTTCTGTACTTAAATTCAAACTTCTAATTTTTGTAAATGCATATACATACATGCATGTGTACATATGTATGTATGTATGTATATTTTAAAGAATATTAAATATTAATATTTTAAAACAGGGACTGAGAACGAAATGTATGATCGAAACTAAATGCCATTGTCGTAGTTTTGTTCCCAAGAACGCGTCAAAACCAAAACCAAAATGAGAACAAAACTGACGAGAACGTTCTCATTGGGAATTATATAAGAACAAAACCCTGTGGTAGGCCACTTCTGGTACAAAAAGTAAGGTAACAAAGCCTTATGCTATTCATTCACCTAAAGATTTTGTACTTTTATTGTATCAGCTTGTTCAAATTATAGTTTCTTTTCTCATAATATTTAAAGCTTTTAAAATCACAATTATTTAATGAAGTTTCCTTAATACGAGAAGTAGGTTGATGAACGTATTGTTGTGAAATAATTGTGGAAGAAATTTTAAAATTTTTTTCATTCGAACACAAAAATTGCCTCAACTGTCGGTCATCGTTTAGATTCGCAGGTGGGTGTGTCTCAATAATTTTATTTGTTACCGATCCGATATCTGTACGTGCATTACCAACTTCGTAAATATTAATATTTTAGACATGCCTAAAACAAGCTGGGTTTGGAAGTACGCTTGTGTGATGAATGACGGATTTGTCAAGTGCAATGTATGTGTTGTATATTATAATATTTCCCCATATGGTACGGAAGATTCTTATAGATTTCCCCTATGTACGTTCGTTTGCGTTATATGATCGTAAATGCGTTTAATTTTCACCTCTCCACATTTTTTCGGGTGCCCGGGTACCCGGGTAATTACCATACTGCCCGGGTACCCGGTCTACCCGGGTCTACCCGGGTTATAAAATACCCGGGTACCCGGGCTACCCGGGTAATTCAATACCCGGGTAGGGCTTCACCCGCTACCCGGGTACCCGGGTAGCTCATTACCCGGGTGAAATCATCAGCCCTAGTTTTAAAGTATAATAATAACAACTCTCAGCGCAAGGTACATACCTGCATATATCAAAGTTAAACAAAAAAGTTGTGAATTTGAACGCGCTCCGCAAATCGCATTAAAAAGCATCCCAAATGGAAATTACGGGCGAAACATCGACGTTGGCGGAGTATGAATCTAAATAGAAATATGTACATATGTTTGTTAGCGTTAGCTAATGCCGGCGCTTATAATTATGGTGCTTACATACAGCTATGGCCAGAGATTTAGCACTAAAATTCAAAATGATATTGTCTGTAATTTATGTTTATTTATTTAGTTTTAATAATGTTCATTTCAAATATAATTCAATCTAGGTATAACAGAAACCACATAAACAAAAGTATCAAAGCTTGCATCAATTTCACAGTAGCTTTGTGGAGAGTGTTGCACTTATTTTCCTATACCGCATGCTCAAAACCTGTTTTTATATGTTACAGATTGAATTTTAAATGAAAATTTTAGGAAATAAATAAATAAACCTAAGTTGCAAAAACACCATTTTGAATTTTGGTGCTAAATAATTGACCATAGCTGTATATTGCTATAGAGTTGCGTTTTTGTTTTTGTTAATTACTTGCGATTTATAGCATGGCGTGGCTAAATAAAAACTTCAACTTGACTTAAAAGCAAACGACTGGCGACCAGTGCGATTAACGCCAAACTTTGGACGCGCGGTCAATTTCGGTTGTAATTTCACTTTTTAACGCTGCTTAGGTATTTAAAGTTGTTTTTGTTTAAGCCAAGAGTAAAATTTAAAAACTCAAGCAGGCATATTCGATTTTATGCTAATGTGGAAACATATTTATGTAAGCACATACTATGTAAATGCTCCAAGCGTACGTATATGTATGTATTTATGTATGTATATGGGCATAATACTTGTGTAGATTAATTAAGCACGTTTTTGCCGAGATTGAGGCCTTTCAGATTGAACTCGCAAAGTTCAGTGCGGCAAGTTGTAGTGATTCGTGTGCCACTTTCTACAGTGTGCATTGTGAGTATGTACATACATGTGTACATAAAACTTGCTATTAAAAATGCCATGCTTTACCCCAGAACACCTAGTGGTAGCGAGCACTCTGCCAACATCATTGAAAACATCATCATTTGCCAAGGTACTCATCATTCGTCACCTGGTTATATAGAACGTGCATATATGCTATGTGCATACATGTCACGTGACGACGACGTCTGCTTTGGTTCTCTTTGCAGATTTCACTTTATTTGACATGCAACTGCTGACTTTGTCTGAATTTGGCTCAAAGCTTTTGTTTACGTGCTGAATTCCAATGAACTTAAAATAAAAATTCGGCGAATGAAAAAAACAAAATATTGCGATGCAATTTCTAGCAAAATACTAATCTGAAATAGCTTAGATACTCCACTCGTATTGGAGCGTAAATTTTTAGCAAGCACGAAATTTATTAGTTACGGTTGTGTGTGTGGGCGGAAATTGCTTGTCGAATACATACAACCAAACGGACTGTTATTCATCATTCAATATGACTGCGAGACTCTAAAATATTATAGTAATTCAACTATTGTTTTCAATTTTGCACCATTGCTTGCTTACGCTTCTCAACAGTATGTTTGAATGTAAAATAAAATTCCCATAAGATAAGATTAAAAAAAATTAAATTGTTCCTTGTCTGAATTGTATACGTGGTTGTGGAAACTTAGTCATTATTTGCCGCTGATAAAATTGTAAGCCACTATGGGCAAGCCTTTGGCATGAATAATGCCATAGTAGATCTGAAAAGTCGCAAAAATTCATTATACAAACATTTGTATGTATGAATATGTAAGGGGTTGTGTATTATTAACTCAAAATATATGCATGTACATTAGACTGCATCACTCCCCATACAAAAAAAATTGGTACTTTTTTTCCACTTCAATTATAAAATCTATTATATTCTAAGACTTCCATCAAAATATCTCGTAAAAATATTAAGATTTAAGTGAGCTGGACCGATTTGAAAATGCCTCAGAGAATTTGGTTTTTTATTAATAAAAACAGTTTCTTCAAATATGTTTTGAAAAAAAAAATACCTCAGATGGCTAAACAGTTTAAGCTTATAAAGTTTGCATAAAAATATTTAAAAAATCTTTTCTACGGAATCATGATAATGAGATCTTTGATGCTGTTTTTGAACTTTTTTCAAAGACTGCTTTAAGAAAAACTTGAATAACTCAGCCAAAAGATGTGTTGGTATTTGATAAAGAAAATATTGGGACGTGAATGAGTTTTTTTGCAAAGAAGTACAAAGGGTGAGAAAATACCTTTCCACTGATGCCTAAAAAGTCTATATCGGTAAGGTTTTGAAGCTGTTATTAAAGTTTTTCTTTCACAAATCGTTGAAAAAAGTTAAAAAACAGCATCAAAAACCTCATTATTATGATTCCGTTGATACAATTTTTTAATATTTGTATGCAGATTTTTTAAGCTTAAACTGTTTTGTCATCTGAGGGGATTTTTTCCAAAAAATCCTTTAAGAGACTATTTTTATTAATAAAAACTCTATTTTTAGAGGTATTTTCAAACCGGTCCAGCTCACTTAAATCTTAATATTTTTCCGAAATATTTTGGTAGATGTCTTAAAATATACTAAGTTTTGTAATTCCGCCGGAAAAACCGCAACTTTTTTTGGTGATGCAGTCTAATGTACATAAATGCAATCATATATACATATGTATGTATATGTGAAGTTCATACACAAAGATACTTTTTGTCATAATGCTCTACAAGGTGAACTTTTGTTTAATTCGTGTGACCTTTATTTTTTTTTTCTTTGGCAAAATGGTTTAGGGAAAATTTTGCAAACTGTAAATGGATACTTTGGAATATTTTTGCATTCATATTTATATTTATAAATACATATACATCAGTGGAGCAGCCAAGAGTATATTGGGGGAGTGGAGGGGGGCATTATAATTCTAAAAATATATTACCAGAAAATACTGAAAATTCGCTTCGATAATATGCCCTTATGCATTTTTTATGTACAGTATGTAAGAAATAGACTATTTAAAGTTTCATAAAATGCACTTTATTTACATAAAATTAACACAGAACTCAAACATTTTTAACCGACTTCAAAAAAAGGGGAAGTTATCAATTCGTCGGATCTGTGGACCACGTGAACCGATTTCAATAATTATTTTAATTTTTTTTTTATCGAAAAGATGGTACCTCAAGGGTCATCCCGTAATATGGTTTAGATCCGATAATTAGATCATGAAAAAATTAACGGTACTCCTAAATTTGTATACGAGAATTGAAGTCGGTTGTGTTTTTTGCTTAAAAATTACTTGTTTAATAAAAATTTCTATAAACACAAGATGCGCTCAATTTTCAAAAGTAATAAAAAATGTTAAAACGATTTAATGTTCATATTTCACGATTTCTGGTTTCTGGTTTTCGATGGAGATGCTGATTTCTCACCTCATTGCCTAATTTTTTCATATTTCGAATACCGAAAAAATGAACTGAACTTGTATTTTTATTATGTAGTAGCTCATTTTGGTGGAACGAATTCGAAGTTAGCAAATTAAATCTTCGAATCCTTGTTAAGTGCATATCAGTGGTAAACTCTTTTAGGCTTTAAAGTGTAAAAAGCAACAGTAAGTGAGTATGCATTGCATATTTTTAGGACAATGTTTTCACTCGCAGTTAAACTTTTGAGAGCTCTCAAGAAAAACAAGAAATTCATACAAAATGACGCAAAAAAAAAAATAGAAAAGAAATTTTCTTGTATCAAAAGTTGCGTTTTCGTATTTTATAGCAAAAGATATCCAGTAAATGCCATGAAAAATAGTTACTCATAATGAACCTATCGCCATCAACAGGCCATCATTGCCTTGTCATCGCATGTTTTCTAAGTTGTCTTTAATCCACAAACCAATATTTAAAGAGCTGATTGTCTGCACTTATTTTCCAAAATAGAAGCTGATAATTCTTGAATATATAACCATGCATTTGCAAAGTAAATATTTTCTACATTAAATGTGTATGAATTAACGCAGAAGAATGCATACGTCGATAATATATGTATGAATACATACCAACATATTTCATTTGCCAATGTCGACTTTATCAGCAAAAATTATTTTTTGCTTCAGCTTTTACTCACTACGCTTATTATTTATCAAGTTGAAGTGAAGTAATTCAAGTTCATTAATATTTCTTTGTACCATTTATTATTTAAACATACAAATACATTTGTATTTAAGTGTCTGTATTCACGCGTGCGATAAGTATGTTTGCAAAAGTTTCTCTGTGCTTACTATTTTGTCAATTATGGCCACAAAACAGCTGCCAAGTACACATAAAAGCAGTACTTTGCTCTTAATCAATCATATTATTTGTTTAATTTAACTGTAATATAGTTTTGTAAAAGTTTTTGTATTTTAATTTATTAAATTTTGCTTGCGTTCTTTTCGAATGCTTTTAATTTATTCACTACTGCACATTTTTAAGGAATGTAATTTAATCAACAATGGAATCGCCTATTTTATTGATTTCATGAAAAAGTGAAGGTACTTTAATGTAATGTTATACTTCATCTTAACTCTTTTATGGTTTCAAATGTTGTTGTTGTAAAAGCATACAAATTCCCAAAGAGTTTTTGGGGAGTGTTGCTGGAGTGCTAGACTCGACTGTCGTGGGAACGTTATGGTTTCGGTTGTTGTTGTTGTGGTGGCTAATCGAAAATTTTTTTATGAGTGGTAAGTATATTTTTTCTTCTCTGATTGCGATGAAATTTTCAGAATCGTAACTTTATAAAGAAAAAATAATAATAATAAAATAAAAACTATTTCCAACAAAATTTGGTCCATTTCCATTTAAAAATCAATGTGTTTGGCCGTTTTCGGTAATTTTTGGATGTTTTTTTGTATGAAAGCTATGCTAATCGTAGCGCAAAAATAGTGTCAAACTCAGATACCTGACACCAAAAAAATCGTCAAGTACGAATTTACCGAGCAATCGAAAATCGTAAAATTTGAATTTGAATAAATTCAGCTTACCCGAATTGACTTTACTATGCAGGTCGTCGGTTTGTTCAAAAAAAAAAAAAAAAATTCGTGCACAGTGTAATTACCGGTTGGTGAAAAACTACACAAGGCACTGATTTAACACCTCTTCTGAAAGAAACGCTATTCCACGCAAGAAAAGAGCAAGCAAAGTCTAACGACGCTGGGTCAGGCTAGTGTTGTAAAGGTGGCCCATATCAGTTGCAATAATTTTTTACGGGCCACCAAACATGTCTGTGTGTTCGGGTATTGTTATTATGGATTACAACTCTTTTACTATTGAAATCCTCCGTGTGTTTCTGGACGACAGCTTAATTCAAACCGCCCACTTTCCAGCAGCACTCAGTCCGAATTTATTTTCTTAATAGCAAACCTCCACATACTTTAATCCCACGTTGCTGAGAATATAACCGTTCTTTGATGAAGTTCTGCGTTTGAAGTCATTTGAAGCCTTGTTACTTCTTTGGATCAATGTGAACGTGTTTTTTTTGACAAATTTTCGGTGTTTCTGTAATCTCGGTCGTGTTCTCTAGATTTGTCTTGATCAGTATATTAGTTTTTTCTTCATCAACATCGGTAGACCTTCCTCACCAAGGAGCCTCTTAGATATCGGAATAACAGCGCGGAATTTCTTTAACCAGTTTTGGCACTGAAGTTCTTTTAGACTATGTTCACCCCAAATTTTAAGCATTTTTTCATAAGCTTTACACGTTTTCTTTCTTCTACGGAAGTATGTATGTAAGTACAACAGTAAAATATGCATGGCGAAAGCTTACAGTTTGTAAAGTCTCAAAGTTGCAACCAATTAGCTGAATTTAATATTGAGAATGAAGCTTATACGGTAGACAAACGGGCTCGATTATTTGCATAACCAGCCTTTATTTGCTTTGACTCATGCATTTTCCTCTTTAATATGCGCATAAGAAGCCGAACAAATGCACGAAATTTTTGGGAATTAACTCGGATCCGGGCAGTTTTCGTTGACAACACTGGTCAGCTGTTGTCTTTTCTACAAGTAAGCAAACAAAGCGCGCGTGTTCCGCGTCCGCAGTAGCCGAGTGGTAAGAGTTACGGGATACAAGCCTGTAGCTGCCAGGTTCGATCCTCGGTTGGAGCGATTGCGAAATTTTTTTTTGTTTTTATTTATTTTATATTTTTTTTATTTTATTTCATCTATATATTTAATGTTACTTTATTTTGTTTTCATTTGCCTTATTTTATATCACATTTTTTATTTTACTATCAGTTAATTTAAATTTTTAGAGTTGAATTTTAATAAAAAGTCAACAACAACTAACTGAAAGCAACGTAAAAAAAATATAGAACTTATAAAAAAAAGAATGAAAAAAAAAAATAAAAAAAATGAAAATTTAATTGGCCGTGGGACTCGAACCCACGACCTTGCGGCTCGTTTATCCGCATAACTGCCGTCTGTGAGGTCAAAATTATTATGCGCATATGTATGCCAGATTATATGCATAAGCTTTGCCGTCTGTCACAGCTTTTACACGCACGGTTATCTGTTAAAGGACTGCAGTAGGCTGACAAAACTGTGCCAACTCGAGCTGTTGCAAACATACTTACGCAACGATTTTTTACTCCACCCAATGATTTCATACGTTCATAGCAGCTTCCTTTCTAAAAGATGTTTAAACGAGTATTTTGCTTTTCAAAAGTAATTAATTGCCCAGTTAAAAGAAAAATACATACATATGTACATATGTAGCTGCAGAATTCGAATGCAATTTCTATAACAAATTATAGAGAACGAAATCAACTAAGAAGTATTTATGTTTCGGCCAAACCTGTCTATTTTTAAGAGACTATTCTATTTTTTCACAGATATTTATGTGAGTAATAAACTTAATTTTTTCAATTATCATTTGCAGCGCTTAATCCCAACTCGTTTTTTTTTCATTTACTTATTTATGCGGCTACTTTATTTCTGACGATTTCTTAATTGACATTCTACACAAATGCTTTGTAATAGCATTTTAAATACTTAATCTTCCTAAATTTAAGCCAGAAGCGAGTATGTAACTGTTAAATTAAGCTTTAGTTAAAGATTGCTCGTAAAATAGTAGTGCCATTAAACATTTATCATTAGCAACTTTTACACGTTCACCGTTGAGCGGTGCTCCTCACGTTTCAGGTTCGTTGTGCGCGTTTTGCCATTTGCCGTTGCATGCCACCGAGCGCTTGTTACAAGTTTTTTTTTTTCTTATTGTTCCCCACTTTTAACACTTTTCTTTAATTTACGTCGACTCGTTTGCACCACTACTCGTAACTGATTTATTTTGTTGACCTATTTTCTTATTGGAATAAATTTTTTTTCTTTTTTAATATAACAACTCTTTATTTACGTTTTTAGCGGTTTCTTTTTGTGTTGCCAGTACTCTTTTCATTTCGAAACGGGGAAAGTGTGTATTGGATTTGGTTTGGAATTATTTATAGGCACAACACTTGGTTTATGATTTTTCTTTTTTTTTTTTTTCTATAAATAAAGACACGAATGTGCTACATAAGTATTTGAGTTGGAAATGTGTTCAGAAGTCATTGAACTTTGACTTATTTGGTTAAAATTGATATACAAAATGCATTCGGAAAGAAGTTTCTCAATGGATTTGTTGCCTTTGTGCAGTTGGAGGTTGACACCAAAATGCAACGCTGCTTTAATAAAGCCTATTTTTAATGGTCTATTGGTTAGATTCTGCTTGCAGGGAAGAGTATTGGAATAAGAAGCATATCAGAAAGCATTTTGTTTGTTACTTACATAAGTATATTGTATTTCGAATCTACTGATTGCCGTAAAGTTGTTAAAATTGAGAAAAGCAGACATGAAGAATTTCGAAGATTATTAGTGTGCATTCATATTATTCGTATTTAACAGGATTACACATAAAACGTAATTCATGCGGTATTCCCACTTTTGCTTTGCTGGTAAGCGTTTAGTAATAAGCAGAGTAAAAACAGTTGTCTACGAACTGTTAGCTCATTTAATGGTATTTGTTTTCTTTCGGTTTGGTCAAGGCTTGTGGGAACCGTCTCACAGTGCTGCAGAAATGGGGAAAACAGCTTTAACCGAGTTAACGACTCATCGGATTTGTTAGATTTTTTCTCCCAGTTTGTTTAGTATTTTTTTAAAAAAAGTTTCTGGAAACAAAATTAAAAAAAAAAAAACACAAACATTGAAGAGAATAAAAAAAAATATATTTTGAAGTGCGGTTGCCACCTTTCTAAAAAGTTTCACATTTATCTTATTTTAATATCAAAATATGGGTATCAAACGGAAGGTGCTAGAACAAGCTTTAACAGTAACATGGCTTTAAGCAGGGTTGCCACCTATCTATAACCCAAGTTAAGTAAACTAATAAGGCACGAACTTGCCTAACGAAAGGTTTTTGATAGAAACTTTAGCGCACACCTACTTATTTAAACTAAGAAAATTTGTTTAATATGGCAAAAAAAATGTCCAGAAAACATTTGCAACTTCGCCTCCAAGTGCACATCGCTCTCAATTTCCCTTCTTGGCAAATCATTTACCATGTACGAGTCGTTATATTTGGTTCGTATAAATTTGTGCCATCTATTTTCTCCAACTCTTTAACTTCGCATTTTGAATATCTGACTTGATACCTTGAATATGAAGCTATACTGCAAACATATTTTTTTTGTAATTTTTTTCCACGTTTAAATACTCAAACAACAATTTTGGGCAAATTTTTCCCATATCTGTACCACCGTGCGTCTGTTTTCTGAAAAAAGAAATAAATTTAAGCATACACTACAAAACTAATGCATACATAAATTCATGAAGCTCAGCAAAAGATAAATACAAAATGCTACTTTACTGCGGCGCTTTTTGCATTTGAAGCTTTGGCTGACGCGATTGCTTCATCAATTCTTGAAACTATACCCCCGAGCATCGCAGCAGTTTTGCTTTATTTCTGTGCAGTAATAAACACTGATCAGATTGCAAATCAGTTCGCATTTAATTTACCGTATTTGTGTTTATTACCAGAAGCGCACTTGTCTTCACTTGGGAGTCATTCTACTCATGGCCTCACATTCTTCACAAAAAGATGCGCTTGATTAAGTCCACTAGTTCCCGCATATACTTACTTAGCTACGGCTACATGCATAACTGGCGATTTAGCTACTGTTTACTTTTAGTGTACTTTTTACGCTCATTTCAGTGGCCATACAATTTCCGCATTGCTGAAAATTGTTAAGCTTTTGTTTTATTTATTTTTTCATTTTTTTTGCTACAAATACGAATTTTGCTTAAGAGGTAGTCAGGCAAACAACAGGCGTGTAACAAAAAAAATAAAGAAACTCAAAAATATTTTGTAGCTCACCCTCACATTGTTAGATACTTTTTAAGTTCTTGTGTTCTTTGCAATCTTTGTTTACTTTTGTACGCTTTCATGTGGGCGTTCTGTCGGCTAATGGCCCCTGTACTCTATTTTTAGCTAAAATAATTTCTTAAATTTTCTTAGCAAAGTGTGCGTTTGTTTAGTAAAATAATTGCTCCTTTGCTTAAGAGCTCTTTGAAAATTTGTGTGCTCCAGATAATTTCCTCTGGTTGGTTTATTTATGGCATTTTTATACAGCAATTTCAGTGAAATGTTTGAATGTTTGAACGAATGGGCAATCAAAAGAAGAGCAATGATTTTCTGTATGTAGTTTTTTTTGTATGTTCTTTAAACTATTTGTTTAAAAATTTGTAAATTAGTACCTCCATACTTTGATACGTATGTACATACGTGTTAGGCGGAAATTCTCCCTCGATTTCTTTATTGGGTGCTTACGAGGGCTGCTTGATAAGTTTTCTCCGATACATTACTAAAGGTCTAAATTAAAATACATATAGTAAAAAAATAATTAGAGAGTTGCCACCTATTTGAAACTCGCAGTTTAAGTAAATTGATAAAATAAAGTAAAGTTTACAATATGGCTGTCAAAATAAAGAGGTTTAAGAAGGCCTACACTCGAAAGTGTTTTTGTGGAAGGTTGCCACCTGTTTGAAAATTTTAATTTCATTTAATTGATAAGATAAGTTAAGCTTTGCCACCTGATTGAAAAATTTTACTCAGTGAAAGTGATAAGATAAGGTAAATACTGAATTAATAACCTTTATAAGAGTATAAATTAAATTTCCAGTATTAAACACCTTCATAAATATCACACACCGTCTACAAAAGTGGCATAACTCAAAATTATCATTTTTGAAATTATGCTCTGAAAATGTACAAATGTAGCAAAAGTTGGGGCAAATTTTTGTTATAATTTGTTAAAAAAACCCTAAGTAAAGTCTCCCTTTCCCATATGATTATCACGTGCTAACAAATAGTTTTTCGCATTTTCTGACAAACGTGTAATTTTGAGTTGTAGCCATTTTGAAGTCGGTGTGCAATATAACTAACTAACACCCTTATTTATAAAAAAAAAAGTTCGTTTCATAAATCGAAAATTTCTGTCAAAATCTCACTTCATAAAGTTTTTCAAATCTATTTAAATTTTTATGAATGAAACTATAGAGTGTTGGGAGGAAGTAACAACGCAAAAATACTTTCAAGGCGCAGTGAAGCACGCCGGTTAACAATAAATTCCAAAATTTGGACTTTCAGCTCACCCTAAAGTTCGAAAAAATCAACGGTAATTTTTAGCTATTTGGAACTTGTAATTTATTCTGCTAGAATTCAACGAGCTACTAAACTGAATACTCAGAACCTTTCTAAGAAATCTAATTAAAAAGCTCGAAATTTTTAGGAAAGTTTGTTAAATTTTTGTTTAATATTGCACAAAGTTTTATGCTTGGATTTACACGGTTCTTGTTTAGGAGTGAACTATATTTTTATAAAAAAATAAGCAAAATGAAATAACAAAAAAAAAAATATAGATGTTAAAACGTGTCAATATGTGGTGCTGCTATAATTTTTCCGACCACTGTATATACCATACATTGATCAACAAATAAGTACTCTACTCTGTATCACTTGAATTACTGATTTCTTAGAAAAACAAAAAAAAAAAACAGTCACATATTACACTTTTACACACAAATTTAATAACCACATTGCTTAGTCACTCGACTATGATTATGGCTGTTATTTTTATCGCAAAAAATGTATTTGAGGTATAACTTTGTAGTCGTTGTATACATCTCTGATTGCTGAATGAGGGATGTTAAAAAGTAAAAGAAATAATAATATAATAAAGAAAAGTGAAAAAACCCTTGAAATATTTGTAGTTTAACAGTGGAAAAAAATTCTGACACTCAAATACTGCTTAAACCCGTTGATCTTTCCATTTATGGAAAATGGCCAAGCACACAACGCTACCGGCCATTTAAATTTAAAAAAATCAAAAACACCCTCACGTATGGCACTTACATTTTGCTCGCAATGTAGTTAATTATACATAGCTCGGTTATTCAAATAAAAATGCATCTATTACATATAGTAGGTATGTAAATATTTACATGAAGTCTACGACTGATTGCCGAATTCTTCATTGACTACCGCATGACTTTTAGTTGCTTCTTCAATTATTTTCTCTTTTCTTGTTTTCGTTTAAAGTTTCTGCTTCGACTTTGAGCTGTGAATAATTGAATTTGTGAGAAATGCATTTCGTGAGCGGCATCAACAATAAAGAAACCGAACACGAAAATTCCATAACCAAAAAAGAAAATATATACATACAAACATGTTTGCCACACCAAAAATAAAGCAGCATTTGATTTTGATTACTTTGTTGTTGCCTTAAAAAATATTTAAACTTAGTGCCTGGCTAAAAAATGCTAGCACTTTGGCTTGGCGCTTGTTTTTTTTTTAGTACAACACTGACATTCCAATACCCATTTTTAGTGAGCGGTTGAGTAGTTAGTAAGTGCGCCGGCGTATATTGCAAACATTGCTAAAAGGAACTCATACAAAGTTGGTACTAAATATGTATGTACATATCTATTTACATTCCATTTGTATCTGTAAGGTATACTTTTGTGTAATTCTCTTTACTTTCATAGTTTTTGTTTTGCCTGTTTTTTGTTTGCTTACTCCTCCTCTCCACTCCATTTTTGCTATTTTTCTATACGCTTTCAGCCACATATTTTATGAGCCTTGAGTTTATGCTAATTTTTCTAGCAAATACTTGAGGAGCGCACCGTGCTGAGAAAAGTAGTATGTACGTATGTATGTACAGTGACGAACAAAAGTATTGTGACACAGTGTTTTTTTCGCAATATATGCAAAGTTTTTTATTCTAATTTTTTTTCTTTAATTTTTTATAAAAAGAAAATCTCTAAACCTTATGCAAAACTCAGGAAAATCCAACAAATTTGCATACTAATTTGCCACTTTTTATTCAAATTTTTTTAATATAACAAAGTTCACTCAGGTTCTTCCATACAAAGTACGTTCGACAATTATTTTTTGTATGAAAAAAATTGCCAACACCTTCCACTAAAAAAATCGCCAAAAATCTGCTCGATTTTCTAGTAGCTTCACACTTGCACTTTGTTATACTAAAATTGAATGGGGTATAAAACTGCATACTTAGAATTTATCTAAAAAATCTGAATAAAAAGTTGCAATTAGTATGCAAATTTATTGGATTTTACCGAGTTTTGCTCAAAGTTTAGAAATTTCATTTTTATGTTTTTTGGTGTAGTATGAACTATATTTTTATAAAAATTTATCGAACAAAAATTAGAATAAAAAACTTTGCATACATTGCAAAAAGTTCACTGTGCCAATACTTTTGCTCCTCATTGTATATATGTATGTATATATATAGGCATGTATGAGTATATTGGTGCCTCCACCTTTAAGCTTGGAATGTCACAGTATTGCTTCTCAATTTCCATAACATTTCTATTAGTGGGAGTTTTGCATGGACGGTTGATATGTGCATACATACATACAGTATATGTAGGGTGGCGGGCACACAAATAGCGATACGACATTTTAACAAATTTCGGCTATTTTTCTTTTGTTTATTATTGTTTATTTTAATGTTTATAAATTTTTATAAAAGTATAGCCTATTACCTAACAAAAAATGTAAGTGAAGATTTCAAACTTTGTTCAAGACTTATAAAAATTCGCCGTTTTTGAACAAATGTTCATCATAATTTCAAGTTTTGTTTTGTAATTTTTATTGTGCATTTTCCTATATGTATGTACATAGAAAAATGGGCAAACATACTTAAGTACTTTGTGTTAGCTACAAACTTTATTATACGAACATTTAATGGACTACAAAACTGCATACAAAAACTTTTTCTAAAAATTCTGATTAGAAAGTTTGTAATTTTTATGAAACTTTGTCAAATTTTCTTATTTTTGTAAAACGTTTGAATTTCGGACTTAAATAGTTTTTGTTAGAGAGTGTGCTGCTATACATACATAGTAAATATTAAATAAACTAAAAGAAAAATAGCCCAAGGCTTGTTAAAATGTCACATCTCTATTTATTTTCCCGACACTGTAAATGTGCTTGTATAGTTAAAGAATAATAACAAATACATATTTGCGTGCCGTGAGCTCATTCACCTCAACTGGAGAGTTTCAATCAGAAATTACAATTTGAATTGACAGAATTTTTGCGTTTTAGCATTTGAAATATGTCAATCAACAGAGTTGCATCCATGATAAAAACATAGTAAGGTATAACCGTTCTCTCAACTTGTCGGCCATGATTTTTTTTTTTGAAGTTTGCCAACATTTTAAAATCATATAAAATTGAGAGTAAGAAAAAGGAATTTTTCAAAGTTTTTGTTTGAGATTGAAAATGAGAATGTGTGTGTAAAGTTTTAAAATTAAATTGCTTGCAAACGTCAAGAATTTGAAAAATTCCTCTCAGCGGTTCTACCTTCCTATTTTTTTATCATGGTTGCATCATCAATTATCGCTCGACAGCAACAAATGCAAACGTTTTCTTACTCATTACTTATTCATGCATATGTATGTCAAAATAATGACTTGAGGCTAGTGTCATTTACAGCCGCTATGCTTAAGTCATCAAAAGAGTAGTGCTTGAATGCGACAAGCATAGAAAATAAGTAGGAAAACATCAGTGAAAGAGATACTCGATAATATATTTTTTTTTGCTAATTGGATTTTATATATTTACCAATTCTCTTACTTTCTCACATTTTCTAACTTAGCAGGCAAAACTCCCAGTGTTTTGGTGCACAATTTGTTCATCTTAATTCTTAACTATCGCTGCTTTTTTTCAAACACTTGTCCCCTGGGCAAGATGTTGCCGCATTACCACCAAGAGGCCTATATAAATTTCCAATTTTATACTGCAAACTTGGCTGGCCACCAAGTCAGAAACAATCGAATGCTTACACCTGCAGTCAGTGCAGTTCTCGACGTGTCATTCTTCACTGCAACAACTCTCTCTGAGCGATCGCCGCTCCCCTTTGTCGTTGCTTCAATGCATTTTGGCCTGCTGCCATGCTGTTGCACTGATACTGACCACATGTACCTGACCGGCGCTGATTTGTTGATCTAAAAAATGCTACAGTGTTTCTATATTGTTTTGTTTACAATTTACTTCGCTGCCTATTACCCAGAACGAGTGCATTTATGCGAAACAGTTACGTTTGATTTGTTCCCCCATTGCATTGTTGTGCTCCCCCTTAACATTTTCAAATACATACTTACATGTATGCATATGTATACACACACATATGTATGTACATTTCTTCTACAAATCCAGTTCATGTGAAGATTGCATTCCCTCACCGTCATTGTTGATTCGTTTGTTCATTATTATTGCATTGCACGCACTCGCTCCATGTGTACTTATGTAACTGTCTACCTGTCCGTCTGTTCTGTCACGTCCTTCTGTGAGAGAGATGAGAAGGGGTTCTTAAACGCACACAAATATGTAAACGTTTTTGCAAACCTTTTTTTTAATTTATGTATTTTCAGTTTTTGTTGTAATTATCTTTTTTTAAATTATTTTCTCAACTCCATCGCAATTTTTGTTTAAACGAGTTGGTGCGTACTGGGTTAACGACGATCGAGGCAGACTGATCTAGAAGGTTAAAATGCCATCTTTTGATGCTCGTCTAAAGGCAGATACAAACATATTTACTTATGTATATTTAGTATCTTTTTGATGCCCGAGAAAAAGTAAATCAAGTTTTACAATGGAGAGTATGATGTAGATAAAGAAACCCGTTTCTGTGACTAATTCGACAAGCAATCACAAAACTCTCAGCTCCAATGATCTTCTACCTTTTTGAGACGACAATGAAGTCCCTTTTAGGAAGCAACTTACAAATTTGCAGGAGAAGCTCGGCAATATTAATTAATTTCCGGGTTTTCAAGGTATAAAAGAAATGTTTTACTCGAAACATTTGCAACCGTTTTGTCCTTAAAAAATTCAGCTTGATGCGGTGACTTTCTCTGTACTCTTCCAGTCTACTATCTGCCTCATCTTACGAAAATCGTAAATGCAAAATTATTATTTTTTCTGTCTGGTCAAAAGCCCAGTTAAGCTGCGACTACTTTCCCTAAAAAAGGAGGCTGCTCCGAAAATTTCACGACTCACAAAAAAAAAAGGGAATTTGTCATTAAAAATGGCTTTATTTTTTTTTTTTAAATTCTCTATGATAATCAATTCTCACCTGCATTCGCTTCCATCATTTTTATAGTATCCACGTCTGTCGGAAAGTATTAGTTTATTAAAAAAATTAGTTTATTTTTGTTGATTGGGCACAAAAATGCATAGCGTCGTTGCTTTCTGGCACATAAGCTAATTTTCGACGACCTTCGAGGGATGCGAGGGAATAGAACTACGACCACGAGTAAATTCATCAAAGCGGCGCCAAATAATGGCCTTATTCCACGTACAAAATAAAGACATCCACGTAAATTTAAAAAACTTTTTATTTCTTAAATCGTACAAATTTAACATAATTTTAACTTTGACCACCTTTAAATCAGGGACAATGTGAATTTGTATGAACAATATTGAACAATTGTTAGTGAGCTTCAGGACGTTTTTTATGAAAAATTATTGTGGAAAAAACAACAATAGTTTATAAATGGAGATCACCACATCTCCTCATCAGACTTATTCTTCGAGTTCACTGCGATTCGAACCAGTGGCTTTAGCTGACAAAGCCAGTGGTTTATCCACTGCACTAAGTTTGCCATATAAACTGTTGTTGATTTTTTTCCACTTTTTCATATGTCAGCCCAACATATAAACAAATTTAAATAAAATGTCAAATTTATCAGATTTCCAGTCAAAATGTTGCAAATGTTTGAATTTTTTTTTTTAATTTCAGTTTTTTTTCAAGCCCTGGTAGCGACCTGTAAAATTTTTTTTAAATTTTGAAATTTTCGCCGATGTTATATTTTTTACGTACAACAAAATAAAGTGATGCCCCATGCAAAATTTAGATATGGACAACTTTTAAGGACCACCCTAGTATATGTGCAGCACCTGCAAAACATATTTTTGTACAATACTTTGTAAGCTTTTGATCGATGCTAAGGTAGTTAGCGAAACGTTGGGCAAAGAAGTGGAGAAAAAGTGTTTTTCTTGCACATGGAAAAGTAGATCGACCAGCCTACAACAATACCAACATATTTTTTTACGTTTATAAGGCTTTAAATTAATATTTCATATCAGGTCCCGAATCACGGCATCCATGATCGAATGAAACTTGATTCGAAACTTCATGTTGAGATTACTGCATCCGATAAAGACCGAATCCGCTTTTACAATCCTAAATGCATTGGAAGGAAAATCGCTGTAATTTTATTTCATTCGGTTAAAAATGTTGAATCATTTGATCAAGAAGCCGTTCTTCGGGCCCTGAATAATACTAAACATTCCGATTGTATCACTTGCAACTGTTAAGAGTCCTTTTTATACGTTCTAACTTAGTACTACTGTTCTCCTTCTCCTTTCTGGTCTATCGCCCAAATCCAATTGTTTTAGTCCATGAAGCATGGTAGGCATTCGCGGGTTTTATCTATGGTTATACTATACATATGGCTTGAGGAAATTTCAGTTCAAAAAACTGTCTAAATTAAAAAATTAGTTGCTGGAAGAAACTACTCTTGAAAGGTTAGTGTACATCCAATTTTTCTTATTTTGTTTGCCATGAAGTAAAGTAGAATTTTGTTTGCTTTTTTGCATTCAATGCTCCTTTGGTTGTCCATTTAATTACCATAAGTAGTGGATTTTCTTAAGCAGTCAAATACAGGCCGATAGACAGCCCGCCTACTAAATGTATACCTCTCGATTGCTCACTGTGCAATTACGCATTAAATAAGACAAGCAAATAAGTGAGCGAACAACATGCCATAATAAGTAGGAAACGACTAAATACACAACTGCACTTGCAACACGCATGTGTAATGCCGCTACTGCATGCCTGCGATTCAAGCGCATGTATTTGTAGTTGGCCCCAAAATAGGCAGCATAATAAACGGAAAAAGCGAAAACGCCATTCTGGTCTCTTCAATATCGCATTACATGCTGTTAGAAGAGGTGCAGTGGACAAAAGCAGGGCGAGTTAATTCGAGTTGTTGTTGTCACAACATTGCTCCCTTCTTCGCAACATGTAATCGTGCGTACTTAGTGATAGAATTTTTTGTCGTAAAGTATCGATACTAGCACCAATATAGAATACTCTAAAGAAGAATCGAAGCCAATACTTATATTTGCAAAAAAGGATCGATAATACTCGTACTTCCAAGTATTCTTTTTAAAGCAAACGAGAAAGGTTAATAAAAATCAGTATACTTTGCTTTTATGACCTCTTCCTATTTGTAAATTGAATAGACACTGCTTTTTTTAATAGTTGAAATCTGATTAACAAGTTTCTAAAGGAGTTTTTAAAATAACCTTAAAGTTTTTGAATGCAAATATTTTTTAAGTGTTTGACGCGTATATTTATAAATCACTTTAATTTGAAAATGAAATGCAAATGTAGAAAACGAGAAATTAATGTGTGTGTGTGTGAAGCCCATTCTCTTAAGGAAAGATTAGCTCTCTTTCATCAAAATTGTCTCCGAGAATGGGCTGGATTTGAATTTAACGAAGGCTCCATTATACTGGAGAATGGCCAAGTTTTCAACCGAGCCCAATGCTGACATATTTTCTGAGTTATGACGGTATTGAATTAAATGAGCGTTATGTTCATTTTCACGACTTTCGTATATCTAAGATAAAAATTTCGAACTTTCGCCATAATGTTTCTTGGGTAATTTTAAAAAATGTTTCAATGCGATTCAAAGAACAAATTTTTTATGTAACTAAAAAAAAAATTTTTTTTTTAAGTTTTTAACCCGCCGATAGCTTTTAGTATTCGCGATACTTACTCGGTACTTGTGAAAAAGTACTACATACTCAGTACTCATGAAAAGTGTCGATATTCTGTACTCGGTACTCGTATCGTTCTATCACTACTCGTGCGTACATATGTATGTATGTGGCACCTTGCAAAATTTGCTCATTGCTGTTGTCCATTGCAGCAGGCAGTCATTTTAGTGCTGTTGCCTTTACTAATAACATTGCTACTACATACTTATGTACATTCGTACATACATATAATATTCCAGTTGAGGTGGCTCTCGAATTGCAGTCGTATAATGCAGAAATGCCTTCACGCACATGCACCATTGTTTTTGATGTTGCTTTTGCCGTGATTGCGGTTGTGGCACACATGAAACACTCATTAGGTGCTTTTGTTATTGTGAGGGGTTTATTTTGTTGTTTGTCTAGTTTTTTTTTAACTATTTTGCATTGGCTATTTTTTCTATTGAAAAATAAAGTTTTTATTTCTCTTAAATTTGCAAACAGTTGCTTAAATGCGTATAAATTAAGTTGTAGTAGTGATGGTGTGCCGCTGAAGTATGAATGTTGGGGTCAATGCATTTAGTAGCTGCTGGAATTTCCTTCGCCTCCACACGCACATACATAAGTAGCATTTCTGTGAGGAAAATCAGATTATGAATGCGTATTTGAACAGCTGCAAAAAATTTGCATTTTTTTGTTTTATATGCAGAGATACTTGAACTTCCTAGATGCAACATTTAATCGGCTTACTCATTGCCACTCTGTAACAGATTAGCGTTTAAATTGCACACTTTGCTATCGCTGGTCATTCATTATTTGTTGGACTTTCAAGTGTCGTCTTAAGCTGCTTTGAGGCGAATTGAAGAAATCGAATATAAAAAAAGAGTTGAAAGTAAGAAAAACTTGCTGCGACCTCAAGACAAGCAGTGAAATCAGTCAGCCTACGTACGAACTTTTTCGAACTTTCTTTTTGTCATTCTATTCTAATTACAATCAGCCGACATTTATCCATGCTTTTTAACAGAAAAAAAATCTATATCCATTGGCCCTACAATATTTGTCAATCGGACATCGTCTGAGAATTACTAAGAAATGGTTTTCTTATTTAAAAAGGCAGTAGCTATGGATGGCACCAGGGTTGCCACACTTGGAAAAAATCTACCAAATCTGGAAAATAGCTACCAATAAATTTTTTATTTATTTTAATAAAAACTATTGTTTACTTTGGACTAGCTATTTCAATAGGTATACAAATTTTATAATAAGGAAGTTTTTATTTAATTAATGATATGGTATTTGAGATCATATTAAAGGCATCTTCTCGGTTTTCTTAATCCAAAAGCGAAAGTGAGGAAACTAAGAGCAACAACGAAACAATCATTCAAAAAGCCCTTGATTTTTTTTTAATGTTCGCAATGATTTTCAAGTAAACACTTTTTGCTAGTTTTTTTTTTTGTATAAGAATATTGTTTGTACTTTAAAAATGGAACACCTTTAGAAAAATTCAAAAATTTCTAACTTTTTACTCTAAAATGGGTTTCATTTTCGGTAAGCAGTTTTTTAGCCCATGAAATTTTAGTATAACAATTTTAGCTGCATAAATTCCTGTTGATTTAAAAAAGTGTTTTCCGCAGGTCTTTTATGTTTTTTTTTTTCGTTTAACATTTGCCAATTATCAAAACTGACGTTGATTTTTTTTTTTATTTTTATCATAGCGTGTAATTAAATACCTGTCCATTTTTCCTTTTTATTAAAAAAAAACATATAAAATGTTTAGGCAATCAAGAGCTCCTCAGGATTCTAGTAAAATGGGTTTTGAATGGAGCACGAAATGTTCCTCTCTTATCGATATACAGTGGTGGAAAAATAAATAGGGACACGATATTTTAACAAATTCTTCCTACTTTTCTTTTGTTTATTTAATATTTATAATTTTTTTTTATAAAAGTATAGCTCAAAAACCAGATATATAAGTTCACCTGAACGCGTTGTAAAAGTAAGCCAAGCCAAAGTGAAAATGATGCCAAGTATTTTAAAATTTAAATTACATAATTCTCTATAAACACAAAATTAATTATTGTACGACACTTTGCCGATAGAAAGTGAAAGGCAGTTACGTTGGCACTTGCATGTATTAATGTTGACCGTAGTTAGGGAAAGTACATTTGAACTGAATCTTTGAATATTTTTTGAAGGCCAATCGGAAGAAAGAAAAGCTCCAAAAACTTAGCAATAGCTACATATGTATGTATGTATAAATATAGTATGTACATAAGGACCGATTAAATTTTCTTAATCACTAAAAATCTCGAAAGGTTTCGAAAAAATTGCAATAAAACTTGAAAAATGTCGAGCACAGTATCGGAAAACTCCGAAAAGTTCATAATTTATTTAATTTTTTAAGCACTGCTACAAAATAGAAAGCTAAATGATCGGAAGAAGCCGTAGCCGAGTGGTAAACTTTTAAGAATATTTCAAGCTCTGCTCTATTCAAAAATTCAAACGATTGTATTGATCTCTTTATAACATTGTTTATTGCGCAACGTAGGTATTTTTTGATTTCATGTCCTATCATTTTCCCTTTAAACCCCCTGAAAACCCCCACAACTTTTAATCTAAAACGTGTGTCAAGTTAGCACTACACTTTTCGAAATTGGAAAAGTTAACTACGGCATTAATTGTAGTTTTTTTGTTGTAAATTTGTTGTGGAAAGCAAAAA